>NC_141853.1:16737599-16875099 GCF_024713525.1 Acromyrmex echinatior | reverse complement strand
CTATCGGACTAGCAATTTACATTCCAGAAATTGGATTAATGATTTATTAATAACGTTGCAAATAATCGACAGATATAATGTTACCTATTGGATTTGAAATACGGCGAAACTACTGCTATGAATTTCTACAAATGACTTTGCTTGCTTGTTTCAACTGTGACATTAATATTAAGGAATAATTCGGATCTAACAGATCTCACCGTTCACAGCAAGCAAGAATGTTTTAATTCCGTTCATTTTACTATTTATAAGGAGGTCTATATGAAAGATAAAAATTTTATTTCGCTTAATCATGACTCTCTCGTAACAATAAGAATGAAATAATTAAAAATGCCGAACGAGAACTAGATATAATACAAGGAATTTGTATAGTTATAAACGACACGATTTCGGCAATTAAGATCAGATGTTACCTCCATCCGATCTTAAAATTAAATAAATTTAATTTTAAGGTCTTAATGTTCGCAGTGGTAAATCGTAAATTGCGAGACATGACAAAAAGAGATATAAATTCACGTGTATTCTAAATATTTTATATACTTATGCTCGCGAAAAATGTATATGTTACAGCGTGCGTAATAACGCATACGTAGAAAATAATCGAAAAAAATGCCAAGAAAAATGATGCTGTACTGCTATTTTAATACGATCGATGACTATGTCTTTCTTGATCATACATCTCGTAAACTATCCTAATCATTCTTAACGATACTCTACTCTAGGTCTGTTTTTACTCCAAAAGTGTTTCTCATCGAATGCGAAATACTTTTAATCAAATATTTTTGTGATGTCAGAAAACATTTCGTTTAATACTTACGTTTTTTCTAAACCACGTAACTCGAGCCTTTTCGCCTAAAATAAGTCTCAGCACAATAAGTACTAGGAGACATACGGAGCAATTGACGCATTTGCTGCTGCTGAAAGTACAAAGAGAATAAAAGACAAGCCGTTGCTTCTAAGCCTGCATACTACTATAATGTATTTTATATTTGTGTAACACTTTGCATATGTTACCTATGCGCATATCTTTTTATAGTAAGTGTATTACGTACACGATTGGATCATTGACAACGATTAATGATGCTTTCATAATCTTAACTTTTTATTCGAATCAATGTTTTTGTAATCTTTTTTTCTAACAGTCAACTCTGAAACATCAACTAGAAGAGCAATCTGACGAAACAGATATAAAATCAAAACGAGTCACAATTTTACTTTTTTAATGAAACTTATCATCGCTAACTGATAATTGGATGCCATAATAGCAATGAAATTGAACCGTGTGAACAGTTTGTCGCATAGGAAACAGGTGCATATTGAAGACTATACATAAATGTGGAGTATAATGTTTTAATATCTTCATATGATTATGTCTGGTGACTGTTCAGGAAAAAGTTAATAAAATTATTAGATCAAAGTTACTTCATTTTGGAGGGAATTATTATTTTTGTCCTATAATTAAAATCGTTTGCGAGATTTAATAAAAATAATAAAAGTTACTAATAAATCTGAAAAATGATTCTATTTAAGACATGATTTTTATCAATCATAAAACACCTTTCTTAAAGGGGGAAGGCGAGGCTTTTTATAACTTTTACATCTTTGATTTAATAAATTTTCTTAAACAGTTATTGGAACATAATTGCTGGAAGGAATTGAACTGGGAACGCTCTGTACACCTTTTCGTAAAACGACGGTATGAATTTTTAAAAATAACTAAACTAGATTTGACAACATGATAACCGTTTAACTGATCTATTGAAACGCCTTGATATTGTCGAAGTAATAAAGAAGGAAAAAATTCCTGCGATGCAGGAGAAATCGTGTATGCTGTTACAGTGTAATAAAAAACTTTATTCTAGCTAGTTATCCGTTATTACCTCCAATTACATCAGATTTATTCATCATTTGAAGAAGACTCGTAGAAGGCATCGTCGATCCTTTGTGATATCACAGATATATTTGTACAAGATGAAATCAATAGTACAATATAGTATCTGTGATAGTACTTTAATTTGTTAACATGATGCTGCATAATTCATTTTTCTTCGATTTCAAACTTGATTTTCTAATATCCATTTCTATCAATGATTAACTTTAATTCTGCAGTTTAACTTTACAATTTTTATTTCCTAGTTCAAATTCTAAGAATTAGAAAATATAAAGAGTAAATTGAATCAAAATTAAAATAAATCTACATTAATCCAGTCGACATTAACTAACATATATATATATATATATATATATATATATATATATATATATCAATGTTCTAATAATTTTGCACTCAACAATATATATGTATAATTATTATATATAATATGTAATATATACTGTGTCTTGTATTACATTTATATCGAATGCAAAATTATAACATATTTACTTTAATTTAGTTATTTTCGACTAGATTGATAGAAATAAATCTAACAAATTAATTGATTGTTTCATTATTAGTGTTAAAAAATAATATTGCTATAATCGATATTGCTATAAGCCGACCAAATTAACGGTTTTGACCGAATTACCTTTTGAGTTTCTGTAATGTTTAAAGTTTAAACAAAAATATATAATTTTTCCTAGCTTTCCTTCCAACGTCTTAGTCGCTTCATGAGAAATTTTTCTTCCTTTCGTGTATGTATTTTTTTGTTGTTTAAAAATAATCGGTTTATCCATCTGGATGGATGTAAAAACAAACGCGTGCTTGAAATAATTTAAAAATTCTATTGAGGCAAGCAGTGTCGCCAACATTTGAGAGATTTGTAATACAAAACTTGTTTGTTTTATTTACAGCCCTTTTTGCATCTGTATCTTGCTCTCTTTTTTTTCGCACAACGCTCGAATATATTCTACCTCTTTTCCTATGCAGTAAACATTCTGAGAAGCTCTGGTGAAAAAAATTCTCATACTATTTTTTTAAGAGAATTTCACTTATTTTATAATAAATTTTATAATTAAAATAAAAGTACCTTAAATTTTTTCAATTTTATAAGTTTTCTTCGAAAATTATAGAATGAGAAATCTTAAAGACACACATCCTGGGAAAAAATGTTTTACATATAATTATATAGAATTATATAAAATTATATATAATTTTATATATATAATTATGTACAAAAATATATATAATTATATACAATTGTATAAAATTTTATATAATTTTATAATAATTAAATTAAAACAATATTTTTTTCCGGGATTTTAGAACTCACATGAAAAATTCTAGAAAAGATTTTCTCAGAACTTCTGAAGTTCCAATTAGCATAAAAAATATCTGAGAAATTTTCAAAAAAGTTATAAAATTTTGAAGAATTCTGAAACTTACAAAATTAATACAATTCTGAAAAATTATATAAAGAATTATATAAAAAAATTCTAAAAATGTATGCACTTATGCTAAGTTCAGATTCCCACCTGATTATCACCAGTTATCACTTCATTCTTGTTGTTTATCGAACATTAGACAAGGATGACATTACACCTAGGGAGCATCCAAGTGGAACTTTGAACACGCCTTTAAATGAGGCGGGAGAAAGGAACAGACTCATAAAATAATGGTACATGCCTATCTCTATGCGCCTAACTTCATGCGTGTCCCTGTTGCTCCTGTATCGTACCTAATTACTGGAGTAGTACTGAACATACTGGAATGTTACACAACATCAAGAAACTTTGGGGGATTCCGGATTGTTTATTGAATTGTTTATTAAATCATGTGAATGTAATAATGCGACATATGACACACCGCTGCACCGTGTCGGATTTATTTTCTAAGCTTGACTGTCGCCGGTGAATCTGTATTTCACTGGTTTTGGTACAATTTGAGCACCTAGAAAGAGCAGATATTGGACTTGTTCCAGCTGTTCCTCATAAGTGAACTTTCTTTTTTTTATTACTATATTTATCCTATCTCCTTTTCTCTTTAATATCTAATTCGATTATCTGTCTCATTCTAAGTGCAAATATTAAATGCGAAAGCATGATTGTGGTGCATCGAGAAATTTTAAGATGGTGATGGTTTAATGACAGTTAATGAAGGATAGATATTAGCTGTCTTAATATCTATCTCTCCAAAAAAAAAACAGGTGTGACGGAAGAAAAAAAAAAGAGGAAAACTTCTTTCAGTTTCAGTTTGTAACACCAACTTGCATATGTGGTTTTTCGAAACTATTTCGTCGTTTGTTTAATCGACTGTTCGAAACTTTGAATTTATCTTATTGTTTTGTTTACAAAACATTGTATAAGAGATATCTACTTGCAATATATTATATAAGAATGAAATTTTACGTCACATGAGATTTGAAATGAATCTGACGGTGAAAATACTTTCGATGTACTTATAAAAGTGACAGAGTCAAGCTAATTAGGATTTGATTTAACTTATTCAAATATTGAAGTGCACTGAATAACAAATCTGCGAGGTATCTCGTTGATAAATTTAGAGATGGAGCGTAACACTAAGTTTGTCGATTTGCTCGAGAATAGACGAAGAGATTGTGACTTTTTGTGGGCGACAAGGCCTATGGATCCAGCATTACCGCATATGTTGCCACCGGATTCAATCTATGACAGGGAGAGGATCATGCAAGCTGTCTTGCAGGACAATCAAGTCAAAATTGCCATCAATACAATAGCAAAGACTACAGGTGTTGGAGTTAAAGATGTTGAGAATAATGCCCGTGCCATGATAAATGAGATGGCTAGTAAAGCAGATTTGGCGACTGTTCGTTGGATAGGTATATTTTTGTTTTAGTAAATTTGTATTTAGTTCTAATTCCATGTACACTACATACTTATTATTTCCACTACATACTTATTATTTTATCTTCTAATATTTTTTTAAGAATTATAGTTAAGAGAAACTATAATTTTTTATCAAATAATGTTTTGTATTTTTTGCCTCAGGAAGATAAAATAAAATTGTACTTCTAATTCAATGATTGATGAATATTATTAGCACACTTGTTTTTTGCTAAATGTCTTATAATATATTTGGTAATTTCAGCTATTTTTGTTACGAAAGCTCTGAAGAGAATGTTCTCGCAGATTTACATAAATGAAATCATACTTTCTAACTTAAAGAAAGAAACACGAATATCTCAAGCACAGTATATCTATGTTCCATCGCACAGAAGTTACTTGGATTTTATTCTGTTGTCATATATTCTCTTTTCTTACGACATGGCACTGCCGAATATTGCAGCTGGCATGGATTTTTATAATATGAAAATAGTGGGAGAACTACTGCGAAAAACTGGAGCATTTTATATAAGACGTAGTTTCTCAAATGATTTATTGTACAAGCAAATTTTTCGATCATATGTTAACACTATTGTTAGTCACAGCGATAGGGCGATAGAATTTTTTATTGAGGGTACACGGAGTCGTAGTCAGAAGAGTACGATACCGAAATACGGTAGATAAGAAAAGATTTTTAAATAATCTCGAATTATGAAAGAGAACAGATATTGAAATCTTATATCAATCTTTCACAGGTCTTTTATCCATCATTATAGAAAGTTTGCTTCAAGGCGATGTGCCCGACATACATTTTGTACCTATGAGTATTAATTATGAACGCCCACCGGAAGAATTATTATTTGTTTATGAAATGCTAGGAGTTCCGAAACCGAAAGAAAGTACGGCTCGACTTTTTCGGTCACTCTCTATTCTACAGAAACCTTTTTCTCATGGACGCATTTTCTTTAACATCGGGGAGCCAATATCCGCCAGTCGATTCGTGGATAAGGCATATCGACAAAAAAAAATTTTACAACCTTCCTTCAAAATTCCATCATCAGTTGTGGAGAATATAGCTTATCTTATAATAGAATCACACAAGAAGAATACTATACTTATGCCGATCAATATTATAGCTTTACTCCTCAATGAAAAAGTTCAAACGAAACCGAAAGAACCATATACACTCGATTTATTGATTCAAGATTATCAATGGTTTAAGAGCTTTGTTACTAAATCATTGAAAGCCTTAATGTATGGAACTGAAACGTAAGTATTAAACTTTATACAATATATAGTTTGGAGTTGCAATTAATCTGCATGTGCAACATTATCAGTTATTCCATTCTTAGTTTTTATAATCTTGCCTATTATTTTAGTTATAAGCTATAGACATAAATATCTGTTAATATATATATATATATATCTTCAGAATTCTACATTATATATGCATAATTTATTGCAGTACTGATAACGATACAATCAAACAAGAAATATTGGAATCTTTAAAACCGCATGATGAATTAATAGTGTTTGATTCATCAAATATGTTAAAAATCAAACAAAGACATAAAAGAATGAAGCAATTAAATTATTCAAATATTAAAGGATACCCTCTGTCTGAACAGACTTTACAAATAGCGGTACCTGCCATTAATATTGCTATTTATAGCAATCCGATCTTTGCTTTTTTAGCGGAAATAGTTTTTATAACTGCAACGATAGGAGAGAATGGCATTGAAACTGGTAATGATTGCAAATATTAACGGCAATAATGTTTTATTTAATTACTGATGTAAAATATAAAAAAATAATTATTGTTTCTTTTCCATGCAAGTATAACAGATTGGAAAGGATTACTTTATTTATTTTTCTTATAGTTCTTTTATCAATCTCGTATTTTATTTGCAGAAATAGCTTTGGAACGGTATGAATTGTTAAGAAGATTATTCAGCACAGAATTCGCGATGCGACCGATTGAAGACAAAGCTTTAATTAAAATAGAATGGGAAAAGTCGTTAAATGTGTTGATATCGCAGAACTGCTTGCATATAGTGAACAATTTAATTTTTATAGGAAATAATACCAAACTGTTTTCCATCTTGCATAACATTATATTACCATTCATAGATGTTACGTATGTAATATGTATCTTATTATCTGAGGTAAGAAAAATTTATCGAAACTAACTTTAATAACTTCAATATATTAAACATTTGTATACTTCTTCCCTCTTTAGTGGACGGAAAGAACGTCAGTCGAACTAACGGATCGGACAATTCTTGTCGAAACGCAGAAAGAAGTGGAAAGATTAATATTCGAGACTAAAGACCGATGTCAACATCCTTACTGTTTATCTCTTGATCTGTATAACACAGTATGGTCTAGCTTATTATCGCAAGATATCATCGCATACCAGAAACATACTAATACGTATCGAACGGATAAAGCAAAATTGACATATCTTATTGGAGCATTGCTCGAATTACCATTACGTCATCCAACGGAAATCTATGTCGATGCGTTTCCTTTAATTATTTCAACATCATCGATGGATGTACAAGCTAAGTTATAACAGTTTATCATGAAACAATGAATTTGATACATAATCTGACTAACAAATTGTTCGATGTTAAGCAGACGGTTAAATTCAATAAAATTTGTTGAATTAATCGAATCTGCAAACAAAATATATTTAGTTAATTAAACAAATTTTTTTCAGTGTATTAATAATAGCATTAAATTAATAACAATAATTCGATTTTAACTGTGAGATATATGTGTCAATACATCGATACATTCCGCTTTAATTTCACGAGCTGTAGACATGCAGGGTATGTCATTATTAGTGGCACAATCGGGAAAGGAATAATCTTACATGAAAAAAAAAATCAGATAAAAGATATCCGATTTTTTCATACAAAACTTTGTTGAGTGAAATTCAAGAAATCGCCATTTATTCAAATTACATAATTTTTAACTTTTCTATGAGTACATACATATATATACAAAGTTTTTAAATCTCTCATTTTTAGTTTTAAAATTGATTTTCAAATATATAAAGCTTCGTATGAAAAAATTTTGCTATATATTTTCGATATATTTTTTCATATAGAATCATTCATTTTCCAGTTATTCCCATCACCAATAATACACTATTTTATATTACATTTTAAAGATCAGGAACGAAACTATTAATGTTATTAAGTATCCTAGCGGTGTCATCATCGAGATCGGTGGATCGTTTTCGTTTACCAAGAAACACTGTAGCAGCGGTTGTAGTGGTCGTAGGCGTGTTAATATTCCGGAGGAGAAGCTGCAATGATTTTATCTTCAGTAATACACATGTCAAAGAAAGTAGAGTGCAATTTTACAGTTATAATAATTCTAGTCGAGAGATCAGCGTCTCGAGGAATATTCCTTACCATGACTAATCGAACAAGATAAACTGCAAACGTGAGGAATGATATGGCCATCAGTGTGCCTTCTATCGAAGGGAATCCTAAAGAATGATCTTCGTGATCATCGTGCCCATAATACTCGACACCTCTTATTTTGCGACTTGGTGCCATAGTAGTGGTAAGGCGAGATTCTGTTGATGAGTATAATATATAAAAACTTTCCACATTTTGATAACGTGCGGAGAAAATGTACGGACAAATCTTACCTATCTCTGACATCAATGTTTTCTCGATCGTTTTAAGAAAGTAAAGTTTTCCTTCGACTGACGCTGGCTGTGATTGCAAAGTATGGTGAACACTTTTGAGTATATCTATGGGCAAGTATTGGAATATACCATCATCCCGCTTTGATGTGTCATTGTTGTATTTATCTTGCGACATTTTATGTTCGGTATTTGGTGGCGGTTGAATCGTAAGTGTGTTAACCATTGTATCTTTTGTTGATGACATATTCTTGTTAAGTCGTTCTTGTTTGTTTAATTTATTCTAAAACATTTAAAATATTTACAATGTCTAATCAAAAAAATAAATGATTTTTTTTGTACATGGTTTGTTTATTAATTTCAGTTCTTTATTCCGTGAATGTCTTTTCGTTACCTCAGTCACAGTATCGGTGATTGTTGCAGTGCGAACCGTTGTATCGATATCTGCGAAATTGTCGGTGATTTGATCAGGAAACAGATTCACCGGCGTTGTTGATATCGAGACAAAATTTATCTTCTTAATTTCCGTCCTATTATTCATCGCATATGTGGCTTTGACCCGACGATAAGCTTGGCTACCATTTCGTTGATTACTGGGAAAGTTAATGTTGTCCGTGTCGCCTCGTCTGAACTTATAAAACTGATTATGCTGTACAGAAGGTATCCTTAAAGAGTATACAAGATATTAATCTAGAGTGATCCAGAGAACTAAGTGATGTAACTAACTTACCTGTAAACCTTTGTTTCGTCCGAGAATTGCGGCATATCTACCCATTCCGCTGCGATAACATTAAGGAAAAGTATTATGGTACACAGAGCGCAAAATGCGCCGCGCACAAACATATTTGGATATAATGTTACTTATTATTATACGTTATTCCGCGGACGAAACGCATCTCATTCTTGTCACTAATCAAGTATATAACACGTGAACTTCTTCGAGTCTCTACTGCGTATCTGTAATTCAGAAACTGTCTGGTGTCGGGCATGGATATGCTGCAGGTGACACGCGCGAAGAGACATCATTATTTCCAGCAGATGTTCTGTTAGGATTAAAGAGAACGAAACGGCTGATGATGATCACGCGTCGGAAACGGTTGTTACAGAAAAGGCCACTTCCTTATGTCTCTTTTTTTTCTATAATTTATCTCGCATAATGCTAATTCAATTTGTCATGATTTGTTTTTCTCTCATAACATTGATGGAAACGTGATTTTCCAAGAAAGATTTTAGGAACACATTCGCGGGGAATAAATAATGTAACAGTATATCACTTTCTGGATGAGTAAGGCAGATTCCGTTTATTGGTTTTCGGATAGAAGGCTTAGAGCGATATACAAATTAATTTAATATCAAAACTCACACGTGGCACTGAAAAGCCATCTTCTCCTCCGTTCAATCTAACACGTTACGAAGAGAAACGTGCTCATACATGAATATGAACAGGCTGCCGCTTGATTATTTTTTATTATTATTACCACAAAAGAACATATAAATTGAGACTTTCATCTGGCACTAAGTACATAAGCCGGTAATCTATTGTACATATTGTTCAAGACGTTTGGCGGTAATGTTTTTTTTTTAGATTTCAGGATATCAGATTAGGTAACATACGCATTATCTAACTGCACGATACATCGCTTTCTTGGTTCAGAAAATACTAAGTTCTTTTAAAGTATGGAATTGTAAGTCGAATTTGCGTGCAATTACATGAGAGTTAATAAAACCCTTTTTATTATATGTTGCTTATTTATTATATACGATATATCTTGCTTTCCAACCACAAATGCATAGAAGCATAAAATTAGCGCGATGGTAAGTATAAGAGATTACAATTATAGCATTTGTTCCTACACACATTGGAGTATTTTCCTTCCTCTTATGCGGGAAGAACATTTAAATGCCTGGCATTAAATGCATCGAGTATTATAAATGCGTTTTCCATGAGTACGAGGTTGCTCGCATACGCACGACTTAAGAGATTATATTTGCATAGCGTAAGTAGACTCTTCTTAAGTATAAGTGCGTACAATATGCGCATAAGACATTGATCTACGATATTCTACGAGTAAAGTTACGATAAACTTTTTAAAAGTTATTATAAAATATAACAATTAACGCGCCTATTGACGCACGCGCTTATATATCTCTTATATTACAGGTATATCGATTATCTCTTTATGTTTTTATCGTCATTTCGCATTGTGATCCTCATTGGATGTATAATATTTACTCTGTTCTTAAGGAACGTAAAAATCGCACTATTGCATTATACGATATAAAATGAGAAACGATTTTCTACACTACTTATAAAGATTATTAAAGGTATAGGCCGCGTTTTTAAGGGTATTTGCCAATTTATGATCCAATACATACTCAACTATTCGAAATCGAATATATTCTCTTTACATAATTATTAAATATAGAAATATTTCCTCCGGAAAGATTGCACTTTATCTCAGCTATCTACGAAATATTTTAAATAGATTCATATGAATAAATCAATTATTAGGCTAGTGCAAAAGCTTCGTCGTTTTTTTCTACATTAAATTTTTTATTAAATTTTTTGTATTAAATTTTGAGTTAAATAGACAAATGGATCTAAATTCTTTACAAATGTTTTTTTTCTAACTAGAGAATAATATACTTATATTGGAATTAATAAAAATAGCTTCGAGTTTATGCAATTTCATTTTCAAGTTTATTTAATGAATATGATAAATTTTTCTTGCACCATCTTAATAATTTTAATAAGTTCTTTCGCATGTAATATTCATTTCTAGCTTGTTAATCTAAGTCAATTTCTCTCGTATTGACTACTGACATAATCATTGTTTTATATCATTGATAAGCAAATTTTATAAAGAGAATACGTAACCACCGCATTTAAATATATCAATTTCATTCAATGACATTCTAATATTATCGCAATGAAAAAACGATATATATATATATATATATATATATATATATATATATATTTAAAGCTGCAAAGCTTGGATTATAAATAACCAAATTAACATAGAGATTCGCCAATTGTTGCTAACAAAAATTGAGATATACATATCACCATTTTGTGCTTCTTACTATACTTTAAAAATTAATATGTATTAACATATACTTTAACTTAATAACATGATTATATTTTTTTTAATATAAAAAACATCTATTTCTTGGAATTAATGTCATAATTTTTAACATGTACGCAAGTCTTAATTTTGAAAAAAATCTTTAAGAATTGCTAATGATCTTTTTTTCATATTCAATATTTAAAACAGATCCAAATTATTATATAATTTGTAAAGATTAAAAGCTGTTAACAGACATAAAAACATTTAAATTATCGTAATATATTACTTCATCAACTTTTATATTTCTTTCGATCGATATTCAATTTATATTGCAGTATTCTGCAATATAAGATATATATTAGTGATTGTATCTATACCCATACATAAAACTTTTAAAAATTGATCGAGATTCAAAAATCCAGCTTTTCCTTCATAAATGTTTAAATAATTTATAATACTAAATTAATCATATAATTATTAAACTATATTAAATTTCATTAATTATATAATAACTATTAATAATTTCATAATTTTAATTTAAAATAAAAAATATATTAATTTACTTGTAAAAATATAAAAATAAACTAATTTAAAACAATTTATGCGAAAACAGCATTTTATTGCATGGGTAAGTTATATTCACTTAATTTGCAACTATAAATGCAACTAAAGTTTTCAGCTACGTATATCATGGCAAATTACAAGTTTTATGTTAATACATAGGAATAAATTTAAAATTATTATTATGCATTAAAAAGTAAATTATACCAATAAAATATAAAGTTACCCCAAAAAGAGTTGATAAAAATTAATAATAAATTTATAAAATATCTAAAATGTTTTATAACATTATCCTAAATATAAATGTAAAATTAAAGTAATAAAAATGTCTACATTGTTATAACGTAGTTTAAGTAGCTTACATAGAGACATTCTCTACAAATAACATTTAAAGTAGTATTTAAAATGGAATTGATTAAAAACCTACTAAACACAAACGTGGTATTTCTACATATTTAACAAACATTAGATGTCTGTAGATCATTTTTCGCTTATTATTTTTATTTATTATTACATATCGCGAATCAAAATCTTTTGTGCTAGGACCACTTTGTGGGAATGTTAACGTTATGGAAGTTTTCAGAATGTTTAATAATGTTAATAAGTATTTTGGAATAGCAGTATCCCGAAATGCAAATTCAGAATGTCAATGCCAATTCTATTCTAAAACGGAGAATAACATATTCGGGATATCGCCCGAAAGACAAAATTGTACTAGTTTTCACGTACTTTTACTGAGTCAGGCACGAATAAACCGTCGTAGAGTGGCTCGAGCATATCGAGCCCAGCCTTTGTGCAGTGACAAGGAAGTCGGTAATGCCTCGATGTTCAAAACAGGCGAACAGTTCTGTCATGTCTCGTGATTACTGTACGCCATCCAACGTGCGTCGTCACTTTCGTGAGTCAAATAGCGATAGCCAACTTTCTGCTCCAATTTTCTCAAGTCACACCACGTTTGATAATCCTTAGAAAAAAGAATTTTTTAATAATAATCACGCAATCAATAAAACAAAGATAATCAATTGAGATATAAAAATAATGCTTACTTGTAACCACACGTGTTGCAAGCTTCTATCTACGGTATATCTCTTCCTCTGCTTAACTTGCAGAAGATTATTGATTAAATCAATAGCTGAAAGACAAGGAAATAATATATAGGTTCATACTATTGAGAAAAAAAAACGTGATTTTTTACATGCTAATATTATATCATAAAAGTAATTTGCAGAGAAATAATAGAAGTGTTAATCACCATCGCTTGAAATTTCCTTCCACGGAGTTGGCGGATACATAAAGGCAGCATTCTGAATTTGTTCATTGATGTCCTCTTCTTCATTAAAGGGGAAGGTGCCGCTTAATGATACGTATATAATTACGCCAACACTCCACATATCTAAGGAACGATTATAGCCTTTATTTCGCAAAACTTCCGGTGCTAGATATGCCGGCGTGCCAACGACACTTCTCCGAAAACTTTTCTCGCCAATTATCCGCGCGAATCCAAAGTCGCATAATTTCACCTGAGTGAAATCCGTGTCGCTGCTCAGTAACACGTTCTCTGGCTTCAGATCGCAGTGCACGATGTTCTTGCTGTGAAGATGTTTCAATGCAACTAGAATTTGCGTCACGAGGAATTTGGTTATTCGTTCGCTGAGTCGTCCTTTTTCAGAGCTCAAAATCATTTCCAACATATCGCCCTTCAGCTTCTCCATCACTACGAATATCCGCTCTGTTGTTTCAAACATACGTTCCAAATTCACCACTCCACTATGCGACAGATTTTGCAAGATCGCTACTTCATTTTTCAGTTGGGCTTCTTGCTTGGTAGGAAAACGTAATTTATCGATGACTTTTATGGCCACCGCGCGACCACTCTTGCGATGAACACCTCCGTAAACTATGCCGAATTGTCCGGATCCTAAAACTTCATCTGGGAAGATCTGATATAGTTGTGACATATCGGTAACGTTTTCCTCAGGTTCAGTAATTTCAGGTTCTTCTTGATCTATAACACACAAACACATTCATTTCAATAATTCGTTTCAACACACACAATGCTTTCTGTACCATTTATCTCTAAGAAATAAAAATGATATTTTAATACAAAATACTATATTAAATAATTTAAAAAATATAAAATATAAACTAATAAAAGGCGTAAAAAATATCTCGTGTTATTATTTTGCACAGTGTCACGATAGCAAACTAAATATACATACTAGTCGACACAGTTACAGGCATAAGTGCTTGTCTAATAGTAGTTTCCCACGATCTAGCTATGTGAGCTCCGATACCACTTTCGGGAGGAGAGACTTGGCCGCAATTATCTCCGTATGATGGATCCTCCCCGACATAGTAATCGGCATTGGCAGTTTTTAGCTCAAAGCAATGCATTATATCTACAATATAAAGTACGCAAAGTGTGTAAAAAAGTTCAACTCAGAAAAGCTTGTTGGATCTGACACGTAAAATCTTAAAAAAGAGGGGAAGAAAAAAATGCACTTAAAACTGATAATAACTAATATTAGAAATAACTTCTAATTCATTACAAACAAAAACGCACATGAACAAGGTGTTTTAGCAGTTTCAATTGCTGAAATTTCAGCTAATGGTATCTCTTTGTAATATTTAGAACCATTCTCGCTTTGGAATAGTGTTATAGCTTTTGTGTCAAGCCGCCAATAATGTTTTTTTTTCTGAAAAGATTGATAAATAATTTCATTTAAGTCTATACATTTATATTCACAGTAATTAATAACTTAAATGATAGCAGAAAATATTAAAATACTTATATAATTTCCAGTGTTTCTATGAATACTCACGACTGGATCGCGATTTGTGAAATGTACCATCCAACCTTCTTTTAATACCTTAGACCCACGTTTCTTAGTATGTTTCACACTTTGTACTATTCGCATTAATGGAATGTTGTTACTTGGTGTAGAATTACAGCTTTTTTAATGAAAAAAAAAGAAAGCATAATATTAGAAAAATAACAAATATAAATTTTAAATAAAATTGTTATAGTATAGAAACTTACCTCGACCGTCGTGATTTTTGACTTTCATCATAAGCAATGTCCTCGTTATATCGTGCATGATCCTGTAATCACATAATTTCAATGTTGTAAAACTTTTTTTAAAAATTACATCTTCATTTTCATAATTCCAAAACCATTCATTGGAAAGAGAATAAATAACTTACTGAATAATAATTGGGTATTTTATTTTCATTATTTATGAATGATGTATCTTGTGTTGGAGGCGACGATTCTGTGTCACTGTCAGCATCAGCTTCCTCATTTCTAATATCACATTTGGTTTCTAATTCACTGCCAACACCACTATCTGTGTATTCGCCTAGGGAAGCATTTTTAATTTATTATTAGGTGTTGGAATTAATTCGTAGCGTTTTACAAGTGATGGGAAGTACTTTCATTAATGTATTTTTTAATGCTCATGTGAAATAAATAACATTCTTTCATTAAAAAACGCTACGAATTAATTCCAACACCTAATACATATGTACGAATAAAAAACAAATCGTCTGAATTTATATACAAAGTATTCTACCTATATTATCTCGTGGATTTTCTCCGGTACAGTCTTTTGGTATTTTATCCATACATTTTTTGTGCGTATTGTATTTACAATCTTTACATTGAAGGCCTTGTTTAAATATACCCTTTAGCAATTTTTTACAGTACCCACATACAGTTGGGCGTGTATATGTGTGTACTACAAATGTGTGCGGAATTTTTATTCGCGTTGCGAGCTCTCGCTCCACCCAAACGGGTCGTCCTCCTAATATTGGCGAAGAGGACTGTTTTGGTGCCATTATACTTGGTATTGCCTACAAGATAGTATACATTTTATTCAGACACACAAAGAATTTCACAAATAAAAAAGAATAAGAAAAATATCAAGCCGTATTTATTTGTTTCCAATGTATATACATTAAATTAAAATCAATTTATATACTTTCGCTCATACCAATGTACTATTATTTTGGCTTGTGTTAAGTGTACTATTTGAACTGTGATTATCATCGGTATTGCTTGTCAGGCTGCTAGTGGAACCTTGACTTGGCGATCTTGGAACATTCAGCATGGCTGAACTACGCCGTCTTTGACTTGCATCTTGTGAACAGTTGTTCGGTACTTTAATGACGCATCTTTTGTGATAGTTCATACCACAACCTAAAAAATTAAACAAGCATTTTATTACTGTTAAATGATAAAAAGAATGGATAAAAAAATATACATATTTGATTTTAAAAAATTATAAAATATTTATCATAAATTTACCTTCACACTTGAGACCTTGTCGAACAAGCCCAAATAGCATTTCACCACAAAAATCGCAAAATGTTGGTACTTTGTAGGAATGTACTGCTAAGGTATGAGGTCGAATGGGAACGTATTCGCTTGGCACTTGTGCTAAAATGTCAAACAATTTTTTTTTATAACTATACATATCTTATTATATAAGAAATCAAAATTTGAATGCTGCAACAAAGCTTTTCTTACCAGTCAACACGATTTCTACTAGTGTCTCGTCAACTACTTCCGTAGCGTTTGTAACCAACTGCAAAACATTTGTGGAATTGTAATCGTGCTTGAATAAAATTAATCTCTCAAATAGATGATTCAATCCGTGCTCCGGACACTTGGTGTTTATAAAATCACAGGCGAGATCTTTCAGGGCCTTAAGAGTAAGCGTGCTGCTGTCGACCGTGACTGTGTCACGTATCAGACCAAACTGGAATAAAAATGTAACTTCTGCCCCCTCCATGATGCAAATTTTTTCCTGTAATGTATACACGAACTCGTAAATACATAGATTAAAACTGTAACATCTAAAAATTAGTAATATTTTAACTTTCTGACCATATAATATAGAAGTTTGTAGCAACATTTGCAGTGTTATATATTGGAACATTGCAATGTTGATGTAATATTTTTGGAATGTTACAATGTTGCTGCAAATGTTGCTGGAATAATCTGTATTGTATGAAAAGTTCTTGTTTTATTAAAATTAATTAAGATTTATTTCTTCTCTTTATATACAGTAGAAAATTTATAATTTATAATATATATTTAAAAATTATAAGAGAAACAGTGAATAAGGATAATTTATATTTTTAGAACACCAAGATAAAAAAAAGAGCCAGATATATATCAGATATAAACAAATATCCGGAATAATGAAAAAATAAATTAATTACGAGAGGATTATAAAAATAACTAAACAAATGTATTCAGTGTATTATAGTCATTTGTGTAAAAATAATTAAATCACTCATTATCTCTTCTCTCTCTCTCTCTGTCGTAATGTCAAAGAGTCATTGGCTAAGGAGCCTCTTATTCACGATTTCCACGCTGGCTGATTTTTTTCCCATGCAAGTGAATCATTCATCGCTCCGAATGACATGCGTGAAGCATCTCTCAACGAGAGACACGATAATCTCCTTACGTCAAAGTATCTTCTATAATGTAGCTTATCCGGCGTAGAAATTTCCAAGAAATTTCGTAATCGACCTATGCAACACGCCCGGTGCGTTCTGTGCGAATTCTCGCGAAGCGAGGAAAAAGCGGAGGGAGAGAAAGAAAGAAAGAAAGAAAGAAAGAAAGAAAGAGAGAGAGAGAGAGAGAGAGAGAGAGTGACGGGAGGAAAGCGTAGAAGCGAGCGACAAAAAGTTATGCGCACACCGATGAATTCGAGACCTCGAGTCCGGGTATCGACTCCTTACATACTTCCTCGTGCGCCTCGTCGGGTCAGCTCCTTGAATGTGCGACGCGGCTGTTCTCCTTTATCTCAAAAACGCGGCAGCATAATTGACAGAACGATCGCGAGCCAGCCAGTGAACGGGTGTCACTGTCGTGCGCGCCGTCAAGTCCATGCCTGACACACATTCGCCGATGACATTTTACAGTTATCTCCAGGTGACCGACCCACCTTGACGTAAAACCACCTCTCCGGTGCCAGTGCAGCCAGTTATCCACCGCGGCAATACGCACGCCACTTCCGGAGGCCTTCACGACCAACAGCGCTCCCGAGAGACTACTGCCAGAGCTACTACCGAAACGGCATTTCTCAAATGATAATAGTCGAATCTGAATGATAACAACAGAAAAATGCCTGAGAAATAGACGTGCTTGTGTTGTAGATGGAATTTATTAGGAACTTCTTTTTATGTGCACAAAACGTGTATGTTGAACTATGTAGAGAAAAAAAATCATATTTATAATAAAGCTGATATTTACGATATTTTTTATATTTGCAAAACTACTTTTGTCTTCATTCCTATATGTTAAAGAATAATGAAAATTATTTTTTGAACTTAAACAGAGAAGGAAAGATAAGTAAAATCATCTCTCATCAATAATTAAACAAATATTGTAAAATTTCATTAACATGTAATAAATTAAAATATGAAAAAATAAGATCAAAGTTTAAAGATTTAAAAGATGAGGATTATATAGATATATAAGGGAAAAATAAAGACAAATATTCATTATTTATCGAGTGTCATTAGTTGATTACAAAGTTTATAAAAACAAAATACACATACATATCTATTCTCTATTTCTCCCCCTTTTCCCTTCCTTTTCTTCTATTATTACAGAAAAAGAAAACAAAGTTTCAGAAAAGAACGAATGATATATGTATTTATTATTGACGACAGTTCTTTGCGAGAAACGACTTGTATTCAAAGATGATAATTAAAATCGAGTTCGACATTACCCTCTAATTAGCATTTGTAATTGCAAGTGATTCTCGTACAATTTTTTAATTTTAAACATGTTCATGTCGCCAAAGAAAAAAAAGCAGAAGAAACAGAAGGAGACAGTAATGCAATCGATGGAAACAGCAATGCAATCGATGGAGACAGCAATGCAATCGATGGAGACTATGACATCGAATGTGTGGAGGTTTTCTTATACTGTGGCCCGCACCTTGAAACGGCAAGGCTATAATTGCGCATGGGTATAATTTTAGATTTGACAGTCACTTAATTTCAAAGCTAAATATTCATCAATTATATATTGCTATGCAGATTGTACATAATTATACTTTTACGCGTACTGTCTAAAACTTTTAGAGTGAATTTCACTTTAACGAGTGAAATTCCATTTTCATAGATTGAAAATTGAGCCACTCTTTTTCAAGAATAGATCAATTTTCACTTTTTAGAGTAAAATTCCATTCTAAAAATTAGAGAATATGATACAATTCCTATATTTTGAAATTAATTGTATTAAAGAACATATAACTCTTTCTCTATTCGATATTAATACACTAATGATTTATTTGCATTATCCGAAGTAATAATTGCAATACGCTATATATTATATTGTGTACATTCAGTGAAATGTGGAAAAGATACGCAAGGTAGTTTAATTTTTTTTTGTAGAAAGTAATTGAAAAGGGATATAATAAATCAGCGCCCGGAAGAGAATATGAAATTTCATATGTCACAATCAAACAGGCGGCGTCTTTCCTAAACAGACGTATTTTGAAAACACCTTGCTTCCAGGTAATAAATAACATTTTAAAGTGTAAATTTCTTAGCACTTTTAATAAAATTAGTACAAATCAATAATCTGAGATATTTATAAATATTTCGCTATGATTGCTTTAAAAGTACAATTACAAAAGTGCAATGTACAATCCGTATTTCTCACAAAAAAGTGCAATCCATATTTCGCAAAATTTATAAGTATCTATACGCGAGTGTATACAAAAATAAGATCTATTAATTAGTATAAAAAGTATATTTTCTCATTTTATATATTAAAAAGATTTAAAATATAATTATAACTATAATTCAAAATAAATTATATATTATAGATATTTGCTACAACGATAACATAACTGAAAAATTGTTATTTTTTATCTGCTTGTAAAAAAGAAATGGGAACGTATAAATAAGAAAAAATGTACTTTTAACGCTCTATAATCAGTTATTACATAAAAATTGCAAAATTTCAAAATTAATGTTAAAAATTTTAATAATTCAAAATATTTGAATTCATTTTCTGGAAAATTTCGTTTTTTAGTTATATTGCATATTGTTATTGCAAATGAACAATTTACAATTTAAAAACTATTTTAAATAATAATCTTATCGTACATTATACACATAAATTGTAGAACAAAAAAATTTCAATTTGATCTCTATATTCCTCTCTTTTTCTCTTGCAATGCAAAATATAAATAAAGAATCTTTTAAGAATATTAATCGAATGTAATATGATTGCTTTAGAGCGAACGCATACTCAACAAAAGGGGTTTCAATATTTATCTGAAGAAAGAACTTTATCAATTTACCGATAGCATCAAAGCACGCGGCGTGATTTACAGTTTGTTACACCTATCAGAAGAGCAGAAATGCAAAGGTGTCGTAACAATCTCATCAGGCAGCTTTGCATTTACTATCTGTCATTATGCACATCATAATGAAATACCGGTGACGGTGGTGATGCCGTCAACAACGGCAAAAGAAAAAATCGAGATGTGTCAAGGGTATCTATTAGCACGAGTGCTTGTCAGGGGTAATAATTTACTAGAAGCTCATCGTGCTGCTTTAGATATCGCCATGAGAGAAGACTTGTTTTATCTTGACGGGTATTCTCCTTTAACAAAATCTTATAAAAAATTCGATTGGACGCATTCATTGCAAATTATGAAATATTCATAAACATACATATATAATTATATATGGAATATGTTTATACGTGTATATATTTTTCTTTTGTAAAATTACTTTTTAGTATAAGAAATAACAATAGTAATGTAAAAACATTAAAAATAATTAAAAAGGTAATTTTCGCACTATTTGTTTTAAAAAAAATTATGTTTGAAGAAATGTAAAAAATTACTTACGTATAATTATATTAGGTGTTGGAATTAATTCGTAGCGTTTTTAATGAAAGAATGTTATTTATTTCACATGAGCATTAAAAAATACATTAATGAAAGTACTTCCCATCACTTGTAAAACGCTACGAATTAATTCCAACACCTAATATATAAAATTCTTATAATAATTATGAGCAATAATGTATGAGCAATTTTTTTTACATTTTTTCAAACTTGTTTTTTTCTATAACAATGCGAAAATTATTCCTTTAATTATTCTTTATGTTTCCACATTACTATTATCATTTCTATTACACTAAAAAGTAATTTTACAAAAGAAAGAGAGAAAGAGACAGAGAAGGATGTATGAACATGTATGGACATATTTCATATATAATTATACACGTTTGAATATTTATGTATGTTTATACATATTTATACATATTCATGCATAAAAAATTTTTTACTGGGTTATTCTATTAAATAAAAATATATGTTCTTTATCATTTAAAATATTTGTATTTAATTTTTATATCCAGATTAAGTCAGTGTACAATAGCTTTAATATGCACTACTAGTGCATCCCATCGAATTCGTTATTCGTATTAAGTGCAAATACCTTTTTGTTAAAAAATCATATTTTCATCAATATTATATACTATTTTGTGTATGCTTTTAATTGTATCTCTCGAAAAATAATTAATTTGAAGGATATTAATTAATTGTTTTCTTATCATGTTCCATTATATTGCCGCAAAGGATATTCGTTCGATCCTTTCGTTAATAATAAGTTTTTGAGTGATATTTAATATTTCTTCGATAGAAACGATCATCCAAACATGATTATTGGTCAAGCCACTTTGGGCATAGAAATTATGCAGCAACAAAGTAAAATTGATGTGGTACTTTTGCCGACGACAATTAAAAATTGCGGATTAACAACAGCTATTGCAATAGCTATTAAAGGATACAATTCAAAAATAACAGTTATTGTAAGTTACATTATATATATATATAATTTATATATAATTTATATATATTACTCTTCTATATATATAATTTATATATTATTGTTTCACTAATTAGTATATTAAGAAAAAGATTGTATTCACTTAGATAAATTATTTGAAGTATAATCTTAATTCTTAGGAAGTTCAAGGTACAAATTTTGATTTATTTCAAGAAGTGAAAAAACAAACGGATTCACTTAAAGAATTGAATATTCCTACGAAAGAGTACGTAGTGTGTCCTTTAAGAAACATGCCGTATTGCGTGATCGACAGGTTTATTTCGGTAACTCCAGAGTTGATTCATTCTGCATCTATACATCTACACAAGTCTGAATGTTACTACGATTGTTATGGAGCAATTGCTTTAGCTGCAATTTTATCTGGTCAGCTTGATGATCTACAGGGAAAAAGGTGACTTCTTTTATAAATTCGATAATTTTTTCGAATTTATTAATTTATTAATTCCGTAGCAACGCGTTTTATATTAGGTGTTGGAATTAATTCGTAGCGTTTTTTAATGAAAGAATGTTATTTATTTCACATGAGCATTAAAAAATACATTAATGAAAGTACTTCCCATCACTTGTAAAACGCTACGAATTAATTCCAACACCTAATATATTTTATAATTGTAATGTATTATATGCAATTTAAGTTTCAATTTAATAATATTATATAAAATGACATTATGATTTTTTTGGTACGCGCTAGGATAGTAATACCTTTATACGGTAGAATGGATTTGAGTGAAGAAGATTTTACAATAGATAGATGTATCTTTAGACAATATCATCTCGAGCTGATTTCACACGATCTAAACATTCTACCTCTCCGAATTTGATTTTAAATCTGACAGAAAGTCGAATTATAAAGAAAATTGTGTACCATAAACAGATAAAATCAAAAATATAGAACAAGTCAGTTCGAAAAAAACTCAATCAAAGTTACGAAAAAGACGATGTTTCTAAATTGGAGACTGAATAACGAAATAATTTTATCATCAATATCCCGTATCGATATATCAGATATAATATTAAAAAAAATTTAATGTAATCCGGTGTAATATTAAAAATTTTTAATTATATCACAATAATAATGAACGTCGTATGCCGCATTAAACAAACAAAAATTTTAAGATCTGTATATATTTAAAAATTTTTTAAATGTGTATAAACATGATTGTTTAGTATTACACAAATATTTACCAATCTTGATGTCTAGCAAAATTGTCAACTAAAGGCATACTTAGCAAACAGAAATTGAGAAGTACGTCATAGTGGACATGACGTACTTTTCTAATTTGATCATATCAACCGGTTTTTAAATATTGACTGTACCATTTAATTTTATATAAATGTTGATGTTACTTTAATCGTTTTAAAATTAGATTTAAAATGAAATATAATCGAGAAAAAAATGTTAATATAAAGTATATCTTCTGTGGCTGAACTTTGGAACTTAAAGTGAGATAAGTATGTATATATAAGTATATATATATCTGAGAGTTATCGAAATTATACTGTGAGTGAAACTATACTGTTATAGTGAAACTATAATGTATAAATTGTTTAACTATAGAGAATTCTAGTGCTGTCTAATGTAGAAACAGAAAGCAGATCAATAATTACACATAATTATATAATATATAATTATATACAATTATATAAAAAATTGACACATTTTATAGGGATGCACCGAATATTCGAAAAGTATCTAGTATTATGCGGCACTTTTTCACTATCCGACCAAATATTCGAATATCATTAGTATTCGGGAATATATTGAAACTTTATATCATTAAATTGTTGATTATACAATATAATATATAAAATTATATATAAAATATATCATATTATAAAAAATATGTTATATATAAAACATTTTAACAATAATGTATGTCCATATATAACATTTTTTTCCAAAATTAACTGATATATACATATATATATGTTTTTCCACTTTGAATGATTAGTATAACTATGTACGAACGAATAGCACAAAATGTATAACTAATAAGAAATATACGTATTGTATTCTCTTAGCATGTGGTATATAATAAAAAAATAAAATATTAGTACACGTAGAAAAATAATTTTTATTAATTTCAGCATTCCTTCATCTCTTGAACAAAAAAACTAGTAATAAAAGTGTATATATGTAGGTTAAACATACTTGATGCGTTCTAAAGAAACATATATGAAATTGAAAAATATGTATATTTTGATTATATAAATCGGGCAATTTTTACTTTTGCTGTTAGCAATCAGGGATTGACACAAAAAATAATGATTTCTTACGACACATTTTTTTACTAATTTGAGAAAAAAAGCGATATATACAATAAAGCTGACATTTATAATATTTTACATATTTACAAAAATATTTTTATCTTCATTCCTACGTTAAAGAATAATAAAAGTTATTTTTCGAACTTAAAGAGAGAGGGAGAGACAAGTAAAATCATCTCTCAATAATTAAACAGATATTGTAAAATTTCATTAACAGTAATAAATTAAAATATGAAAAAATAAAATCAAAGTTTAAAGATTTTAAAAATGAAGATTATATAGATATAGAAGGGGAAAAGGAATATAAATATTTATTATTTATCGAGTGTCATTGGTTGATTGCAAAGTTTATACAGACAAAATACATATACATCTATTCTCTCTTTCTCTCCTTTTTTCCTTCCATTTCTTCTTTTATTATAGAAAAAGAAAACAAAAGAACTTTAGAAAAGAGCGAATGATACATGTATTTATTATTGACGACAAGTTGATCAATTCTTTGCGAGAAACGACTTGTATTCAAAGACGATAATTAAAATCGAGTTCGACATTATCCTTTAATTAGCGTGGTTTGTCCGTAATTGCAAGTGATTCTCAATTTTTTAATTTTCAACATGTTCATGTCGCCAAAGAAAAAAAAGCAGAAGGAACAGAAGGAGACAGCAATGCAATCGACGGAGACAGCAATGCAATCGATGGAGACATCAATGCAATCGACGGAGACAGCAAGGGAATCGACGGAATCAGCAAGGGAATCCACGGAAATAGCAATACAATCGATGGAAACAGCAATACAATCGATGGAGGCAACAATGCAATCGATAAAGACTAATGTGTTGAAGTTTTCTTATACTGTGGCCCGCACCTTGAAACGGCAAGGCTATAATTTGGCATGGGTATAATTTTAGATTTTGACAGTCACTTAATTTCAAAGCTAAATATTCATCAATTATATGTTGCTATGCAGATTGTACATAATTATACTTTTACGCGTACTGTCTAAAACTTTTAGAGTGAATCTCACTTTAACGAGTGAAATTCCATTTTCATAGATTGAAAATTGGACCACTCTTTTTCAAGAATGGATCAATTTTTTACTCTTTAGAGTGAAATTCCATTCCAAAAATTTAGATATAAATATGATACAATTCCTATATTTTGAAATTAATTGTATTAAAGAACATATAATTCTTTCTCCATTCGATATTAATATACTAATGATTTATTTGCATTATCCGAAGTAATAATTGCAATACGCTATATATTATATTGTATACATTCAGTGAAATGTTGAAAAGATAAATACGCAAGGTAGTTTAATTTTTTTTGTAGAACATAATTGAAAAGGGATATAATAAATCAGCGCCTGGAAAAGAATATGAAATTTCATATGTCACAATCGAACAGGCAAGGTCTTTTCTAAAAGGACACATTTTGAGAACACCTTGCTTCCAGGTAATAAATAATATTATAAAGTTTAATTCTTAACACTTTTAATAAAATTGATACACATCAATAATCTGAAATATTTATAAATTTATGGATGCTTTGAAAGTACAATCACAAAATTATACGAGCCGTAGTTTTCAAAATATGTAAGTATCATTTATACACAAGTGTATATAAATGATATTTACATATTTTGAAAAATAAGATCTATTAATTAGTATAAAAAGTACATTTTTTCATTTTGTATATTAAAAAGACTTAAAATATAATTATAACGATAAATCAAAATAAATTATATGTTATAGATATTTGCTACAACGATAATATAATCGAAAAATTGTTATTTTTTATCTACTTGTAAAAAAGAAATGGGAACGTATAAATCAGAAAAAATGTACTTTTAACGCTCTATAATCAGTTATTACATAAAAATTGCAAAATTTCAAAATTAATGTTAAAAAATTTTAATAATTCAAAATATTTGAATTCATTTTCTGGAAAATTTCGTTTTTTAGTTATATTGCATTGTTATTGCAAATTAACAATTTACAATTTAAAAACTATTTTAAATAATAATCTTATCGTATATTATATACATAAATTGTAGAACAAAAAAATTTCAATTTAATCCCTATATTCCTCTCTTTCTCTTACAATGCAAAATATAAATAAAGAATCTTTTAAGAATATTAATCGAATGTAATATGATTGCTTTAGAGCGAACGCATATTCAACAGAAGGGGTTTCAATATTTATCTGAAGAAAGAACTTTATCAAGTTACCGATAGCATCAAAGCACGCGGTGTGGTTTACAGTCTGCTACACCTATCAAAAGAGCAGAAATGCAAAGGTGTCGTAACAATCTCATCGGGCAGCTTTGCATTTATTCTCTGTCATTATACACATCGATTTAAAATACCGGTGACAGTGGTGCTGCCGACAACAACGCTAGAAGAAAAAATCAAAATGTATCAAACATATCCATTATCGCGAGTGATTGTCAGAGGTGATACCTTACTAGAAGCTCATTATAACGCTTTAGATATCGCTATGAGGGAAGACTTATTTTATCTTGATGGGTATTCTTCTTTAACAAAATTTTATGAAAATTTGATTGAACGCATTAATTTACTGGTGCGTGTTAAAATCATCGTACCCAAATTCGCAATTAGCATACAATATTAAAAAAATATTTTTTAAGTGTTTAATTAATATTTTTACATGTAATAAATAATTAACAATTATTTTTTAAATATTGTGCGTTGATTAAGTTGACATAAAATGTGTTTAATATAAATATAAAAATAGATTAAATTAATTGCGAAATCCTTAATACATGTTAAAATGTTATTAATAAATAGTAATAAATAGTAAGGCTCTGTACGTATAAAACAATGTGGTACAAAAGAATGGCAAAGAGCCGTAATGTAAAGAACTTTAGTTTAAATTAGCATTAAAAATTCATATAAATAATTACAATTGACAACAAACATTTCGACTCCAATCGAGTCATTTTCAATGTAGTCGTAATATTTCAACATCGTTCTAAACTAAAAATATGTACATGGTATTACAATACTATCATAATTTTTAATCCTGTATTCATCATTCCATATAGTAACTAACTTTCATGCGCATTTTGTTATCTGACATCGTGAAAGTTAGATGTTCATTACTTTTGCAAATTTGCAAATAATTTATATAGCTAAAAAAAAACAATATATTGTACCACGAAATGGACTGCTATTTACTTGCGTTTTTTCCTCTCTTTTTATTTATGGATTCTTAATACATCTATTGATATTACTGATAAGAATTTTTTTACGATTTATATACTTTGATTTTTGATAAAAATGACTCGCAGTATATTACACGGAATGATGAATATGGGATTAAAAATTATGATAGTATTGTAATACCATGTACATATTTTTGGTTTAGAACGATGTTGAAATATTACGGCTACATTGAAAATGACTCGATTGGAGTCGAAACGTTTGTTGCCAATTGTAATTGTTTATATGAATTTTTAATGCTAATTAAAATTAAAATTCTTTGCTACATTACTGGCTCTTTGCCCTTCTTCTGTACCACATTGTTTTAAAATATTGTATGTTATTAAAAATATATGTTTTTTTATCATTTAAAATATTTATATTTTATTTTTATACTTAAATTAAGTCAGTATGCTATGGCTTTAATATGCACTATTAGTGCATCCCATCCCATATACGAATTTGCTATTCGTATTAAGTAAAAATACCTTTTTCGTTAAAAAATAATATTTGCATCAATATTATATACCTATTTTCTGTATGCTTCTAATTTTATCACTCAAAAATTAGTTAATTTGAAGGTCATTAATTAATAGCTTTCTCATCATATTTATTGCCACAAAAGATATACTCATTTTGTTAATAATAAGTTCTTGAGTGAATTATTTAATATTTCTTCGAACGATAGGAACGATCATCCAAACATGATTATTGGTCAAGCCACCTTAGGCATAGAAATCGTGCGGCAACAAAGTCAAATTGATGTGGTACTTTTGCCGACAACAATTAAAGGTTGCGGATTAACAACAGCTATTGCAATAGCTATTAAAGGATGCAATTCAAAAATAACAGTTATTGTAAGTTAATAGCTCTTCTATATATATAATTTATATATTATTGTTTCACTAATTAATATATTAAGAAAAAGATTGTATTCACTTAGATAAATTATTTGAATTATAATCTTAATTCTTAGGAAGTTCAAGGTACAAATTTTGATTTATTTCAAGAAGTGAAAAAACAAACGGATTCACCTAAAGAATTGAATATTCCTACGAAAGAGTACATGGCGTGTCCTTTAAGAAACATGCCGTATTGCGTGATCGACAGGTTTATTTCGGTAACTCCAGAGTTGATTCATTCTGCATCTATGCATCTACATAATTTTGAATGTTACTACGATTATTATGGATCAATTGCTTTAGCTGCAATTTTATCTGGTCATCTTGATGATCTAAAGGGAAAAAGGTAACTTCTTTTATAAATTTAATAATTTTTTCGAATTTATTAATTTATTAATTTCGTAGCAACGCGTTTTATATATTTTATAATTGTAATGTAAACGCACTATATGCAATTTAAGTCTCAATTTAATAATATTATAAAATGACATTATAATTTTTTTGGTACGCGCTAGGATAGTAATACCTTTATACGGTAGAATGGATTTGAGTACAGAAGATTTTGTAATAGATAGACGTACCTTTAGACAATGTGATCTCGCGCTGATTTCATACAATCGAGGCATTCTACATATCTAAATTTGATTTTAAATAAATCTGACAGAAAGCCGAGTTATAAAGAAAATTGTGTATCTTCCATAAATAGATAAAATAAAAAATATAGAACAAGTCACATAGCTCGAAAAAAAATTCAATCAAAGTTATGAAAGAAACGATGTTTCTAAATTGGATACTAAATGACGAAATAATTTTATCAACAATATCCCGTAACGGTATATCAGATATAATACTGTAAAAATTCAATGTTGGAAATTTTCAATTATACCACAATAATAATGGACGTCATATGCCGCATTAAAAAAAAAACGTAAATTTCTAAATCTGTATATTGTATATTTAAACATTTTTTAAATGTGTATAAACATGATTTTTATCACACAAATATTTATTAGTTTTGATGTCTAGCACAATTGTAGTCAACTAAAGGCATACTTAGCAAACAGAAAAATCATAATGGATATGACGTACTTCTTAACTTGATCATATTAACCGGTTTTTAAATATTGACTATCATTTAATTTCATATAAATGTTTATGTTATTTGATAAATAAATAAATTTACTCTAAAATAATTATTATTTCTTGTAACAAAAGTAATCCTGAATTATCCTTCTCATTATACATTGAATAAACTTGGTTTGTCGAAATTTATAAATACAACTTATTAAATTAGAAATAAAGATTTCGAGAAAGGATGAAAAATGAGTTGTTGATGACAAATAAGTTATCCAGGAGAGAAGAAATTCGTTTTTGACAAGAGTTAAATCCGATATTCCCTTGATTATCTGTTACAACTTAAGTGATTTCCGTTGAAAAGTAATTTTTTATTTTACATATCCATTTTGCGATTGAGAAAGAAACAAAAATTTAAGAATGGAGAAGCAACGAAAGAGAATATTGTACCATTTTTTAACTGTGGTCTGCTTACTGTTACGACATCAAAATGCTTGCACAGCACACATGTCAAAATCTGAATTTAAAATATCTTAAAATGTTTTAAAGAAGTTTTAAGTTTTAATTTTAGATATGCGTTTTGTCTAAGCATTTTTTAAAATTTAAACAAATAATATTTTAACTATAGATCAAAGTTACCTTTTCTGTATGTTTCATTTGTACATTTTTTAACATTTTTATTATTTATATTATTTTTTATAGAATTTATTTTATATTATATATAATACATTACAAAAGAATTACAATATAAAATTGAAAATATACAATAGAAATATATACATAATTTCTTTGTAATGTAAAATTACACATAACACATCGGTATGCACATAATAACACGATTTTATCATGATGCAATGTGAAACATAGATAATAAAATTAAATGATTATTATGTAACGTTTCTTATTAATTATCTGATAGCAAATGCAAATTATTTTGCTTTATTTAATTTATGCGAGCAATCGCGACCAAAAAGATTGTTAATAAATTTATTATATATGTATTTTTCTACACAATAATACATGTCATTTGACAAACATAAAATGTTTTGATATCGCAACTACATATTTTAATGATAAACAATCAAATAAACCAGACGATATATTTAATCACATGAATTCTAATTCGCCCTTTACTTTCAACGGTAAAATAGATTTTATTAACAAAATCAAGAATCGCGTTATCACCGCATTTAATACAAGATAACTGCCTCAATAATTCGATCAGATCAAGTCTCTCTGTCGAGTAACATATTAGAAGAGAAGAATCTGCATGTGGGATTGTGCTCTGCTTCTTTCAAGTTCTACGAGATTAATCTGCAAAGAAAAATTAAATGATTCATTGAACACCAAAAACTCCGCACTGCAGGAAGAAACGAATCCCAAATTTTCTGGACTGCTCTTGAGTAGCTATTTCGATAGTAAGTTAACAATCTTTTTTCACATTTTTGAATAATGCAAGTGTAATGCAATTCCCAAATAATTTGATGGTAATTTAATAGATATTCATTTTAATTTTTTAGTACACAAGATCAAGATTTACACAAAAAAAAAATTCTTTCATTATTAAATACAGCGTTTTATTAATAAAAACATGGATAGAACGATTCCTATTGAAGAGTGATTACAAATGATTATATTTTGAAGTAATGAAATATATACATCTTTATTATACTTATTTAAATGAAATACAAAAATTTTCCGGTACCAACTGTTCGAAGCGAATCGAACCGATAACAATAAGATTTCAATTAAAATTGATTTGATTTCATAATCAAATATGTATTATATTTAGAGGTATAAGATTCACATTGTTTTCATTTCTCTGTAATATTTTATTAAATACAATCAAATAATTAAACAAGATTATCTAAATATTTGATATAATTTTGATAATTAAAATTTTGAAAATCTTGGATATCAGGATACCCAATCGATTCGTCTTGAATATATTAAGTACCCGCACATTTTTATATAATTATATTTATCCATAATAATTTATTCAATAATTTATTCAAATAAATATAAATTTTTTAAATAAAATTTTATTAGACATATAAAAGCTAAAAATTTACATAATATATTCACTGCGTATGTATTTCATTATATAAATAATCTAAAATATTTAAGAATTAATTAATGTTCTGGAAAATTTAAAAATTAATCAATTTTCTGGAATAGAAAGACATCCAGTGCCTGAAAATAGTTTCTTAAAAGAAACTAAAGGTTAAAATAAAAAGATATATTCATTGTAATCACATTTTTTTCTTAAAAAAGTTACAAGAAATGACTATTTACAAATATCAGTTTATTTAAATTCATTTTTCTATACACAATTGCTATTCACGTTCAATCCGTTAAACCTTTTTATTATCAAAGCACATTAATGTTAATTAATGAAAGAATATTTAATGAAAAGAATAAAATTCTCTCTCAAAATATATTGTATGTAATCGATTTTGTTACTCAATTTTAAAAAAATTGCATTATTATTGTCGATAATTCATTGCTGAAATCACTATAATACTTCCAGAAAATGTCAAGAAAACTCAAGATTAATTTCAGCCATGCAATGAGAAGCCCCAGATTCAATGAGGTTCGATGATGATCGAACTAGGCATCTCGAATAGATCCTATGGAAATTGACGAGAATTGATGAAAAATAGCTCAAAAATTATTACGACTCTCCGTCGGTACGAATTACAATCCAGGTAGAAAGCTAATATCATTTATCATCATTTTGATTTTAAGATGACACTTATGACAACATATTGATGATAAAAACGTTTGTTTGCTACCTAGAAAGATTTCTTAATGTTTACTTGACAAAGAACAGCGACAAAGCCTCAACAATCACATGTATGAACGTGAAAATAATGTATTTGCAGTAACTTCTAACAATTTAACATATTTAATATGAAACATAATTTAAGAATTTGATTAATAAATATTTAATATTATAAGCTTGACAAATATTTTTCATCATAAGACCGAGATGAAATAAGGCGTTTCGCGAATTCTGTATATAACAAACTCTAATATAAAATTTGCAACTTCGCAAAAATATATTAAATTTACTTGTCACATCGTGATATTTAAAACATGAATGTTAAATTTCGTGAACAAAAATTGTATATACATACCGCCATTGTCTTCAATTAATTATTATAATACATGTTACATAAATTATAATTTTTAATACGGAATTTTGAATACAGTATTTTCCGCATTTATTAACAATCTTTTGGTAACAAAAAAATTTTAGAGACCTCTCCCAAAACGAATATTCATTAAATGTCAATCAATCTTTAGCTTATTAATTGCATCCAATTACATAATAAACATTATTTACAATTATTATTACAATTACAATACATAGTATTATTTCCAATTATATTATGCAAATAACACATAATAATATACAATTATTGTTATATAAATTACAATTACAATACATAATATTTGCAAAAATATGTAATATGTTACATTGTCTCTAAGAATTAATTTAAAATTAATAACATAATTTTTAAGTTGTTATTATTATTAAAAATATAATAACAGATGCAGTTATTATTATTGTTATATATTTGATAATAATATTTGATAATAATACATAATTTAATATTTAATACAATAATAATAAATATATCATACTTACAATTATCATATCTTATATATTTATAATTATTATATCTTTTAACTCTAAATTTCAATTCAAATTATTATACTTCTACCTACCCGTATTCCAGTTTATATTCCTACTTGCCCGTATTTTTCTCTATCCATTTATCTATCTACACGTATATTGCAACACTTTATAAAAAAAAATCTTTAATTAAAACCACAATGCGACACACGACTTACTAGGGGAACCAATTTGTTAATTAATCCAATAGAATACCTGAAATCTACTCAAGCGATAAATCTAAGAATTAGAGTTTCAAATATACATGCGCGATTAGAATGTAAATGGAGTTTTTCCAGTCTCGTACATATACGAGAAAATAGAAGAAAATATAGAGAAAATCAAATAAAATATAATTTTGTACATTACTTTATATTCCACATACTTTATACTCAAAATTGACCACTTACTTTATTCGTTTCATCATATTCCTCCTTCTTTCTAATGCCTGTTCTACAATAGGTCGCAAGTCATAAGCCGTAAGAAATTAGCCAATTGCAATTAAATACGAAAAAAATAATCGACTATTGGTTAATTTCTTACGACTTACGGTTTACGATCTTATTGTAGAACAGACATTCGAGCCAGATTGGACTTCCTTTCTTCTGGACCTTTCGTCGCATCTGATATCATTTCAATAAAAATTGATAAGAAAGAGATACTTCCTTGCTGTGGATTATTATTCTCGTCAACAAACAATATTACGTTCGATTTGAGTGTACATATACGCGAGGCAATCAGATTCAAAAATTTAAAATAACAAAAAATTATTTAAAAAAGAATATTGATAATAAAAAGAATATTGATAATAATAATTGATAAAAATTGTAAAAAATTGAAGACATATCTACAAATTTCACCACTTATATGAGAATTTTGATTAAATGTTTCTCCACGACACGCGTTGTTTTAACTCGGAATTTTATTTAAGTTTAAAAAAATTTTATTTGTTTTATATGTATACTAATGTGCCGTTCTAAACAAAACACTTTATATATTTCGTGAAAAATTGAAATTTATAATATTAGTAATATTCTAATGATAAAAAATTCGTAAATAACAAAGTGATAGAAAATTTGACAATGCACAACATATGAAGACAACAATTGCATTCCATTATGCAAAAGCAATGGCAATAGATTCTACACATTATATCAGGTTAGTCACAGAATATGTTTCAATTCACATACAATTATTCGTTAATATCATCATGATTATAGCACTTTGGTGCATAAATTTAAAAAATATTATTACAAGAAGTAACGTAGATAATATTTCTTCGATTCAAAAAAGTCATGGAGATAAATGTTTTGATTCTAAAAGTCCTAAAAAATCAGAATGCGAAATTGTTACACTAATTTTCTCAGGAATTAATAAAACATATCGCTCAATCGCTAGAAGCACATAATTTGATGCACAACCTGTTGCAAATCATAACGAAAAAAAAACGCGATTAACAATGAATTCCATTGAAAATGTGCTATTAACCAGTAGAAATGAATCGAAGGATGATTTCTCTCTCTCTCTCTCTCTCTCTCTCTCTCTCTCTCTCTCTCTCTTCGAAAATATATGAAAATGATTAATATTCAGATGATAATCTTAAAAAGAGATTCATGATCAAATGTAAACAAATTTTTTATAGATTGCAGTTAGTAAAAGAAGACAAAGATTCAAAACTCAGAAGTAGTATTTCGAGTCCGCCATTAGGATGCAGAGAAGTACTACGGAAACATTATTTAAAAAAAAGGAATTGAGTATGAGTGAGGTATAGCGTCATGTGGCAATAAAGTCCCGAGGTTTATTTATTTAAAATTTGATAATTAAGCCACACACAAATATGTATATATATATATATGTATATATATATATATACACGAATAATATAATTTTTTCTGCTAGATTGTACACGATATTATTGACCATATACCACTTTCGCAAAAAAATGCTTACAAAAATGGATCAGAAGAACAAGGATTTCCTCCTTGGATGTATAACATATGATGACAATGATTCCGAAGGCATAGTTGAGCTCGATTATAGCAACTAAATCCAGAGTACAGTGTACTTAATTAGCAGTAATAAATTTTTTATATGGAACAAATATCAATCTTTTTTTCTGCAAGACAAAACTTGAATAAATTTTTTTCATACTGTACTGATTTGCTTAAATTTTTACATTGTCTTTTCCTATTTTCCCATCGTAAGAATATTCATATTATTTTGTCTAAAATAAAATGACCGACGATAATTTTTCTTGTTTGTATTTTGATGGCTTTTAGATATACATTTACTTCATGTCTTGCAGTTTTGGAAAGATTTATAAAATGATTGTATAATATATAATATTATGGAAATAATATAAACTTAACAAAACATATCATTATTGCTTTATATAAACTTTGAACATTATAATTTGTAATTTATTTAATATTCATATAACTATTACAAGTACATTTTGCTAAGATATTTTTTCAAGGTAATCTCTCCTAGTTTCTTTTTAATATTCCTTATTTCTCTTTGGTTTTATTCTTTTTCAATTAATTCCAGCTAAAAGCATTAACCTAATAACCAATACTTGTTTTATATTAAATATCTGACGCTTTCAATTTTTATCATGACATTAGTTTTTGCGTTCCGAAATATTTTTGTAATTGTGATTGTTGTAGAGAAAAAGGAAGTGTGATAAAATAATAAACTGACGAATTGATAATAAGTTTTAATAATGTGTATATATATATATATATATATATATATATATATATATATATATCATATATCGTGATAGCTATTAAAAAAAAAACCAAAACTTCGAAAAAGGTTGAATGAGTTGTTAATAACAAGTATAAGTAAATAACATCTGTTCTTGACAAGGGAGAGATTAGTTTCTGACGAGAGTTAAATCAAGCTTGACGTTATTCCTTGACACTATAAATTACTTGCAATTACGTATCAAGTGATTTTCATCGAATAAGTAACTTTTTATTTTCCAAATCTGTGTTCATTGAGAAATAAACAAAAGAATGGAAAGAAAGGCAAAGAAAGAAATCAATGTCTTCCCATTTCCTTATACTATAGTTTTACCAATATATCGACGAATACCATCAGGAAGAATCCATTTCTGGGTATTGCAAATTTAATCAATCATAATTTTAAAATTCAATACTTATTGCATAATATATGCATGCATGTGTATGTATGATAATATTTCCATATTTCGAAAGTAGTTATAAAAAATTCGAGAATAATATTTTTTCTGTCTCAAATATATTCTGTTCGGAGTAATATTCATGAAACGTGCAAAAATATAAATTTGCTAATGTACTTTTTTTGTAGCATATAATAGAACTGGGCTTACAGATCAAATCAAGACAAAAACATATTTCGTTCGAGAGCATCAGATCGGCACTATTTCAAATAAGAGAATATATTTTTAAAACACCAATCTCTGAGGTAATTAATTCCATAAAACTTTCTTAATTTAACTATTCTTTGTTTCAAATTTTAAGCAAAACTAGTTGTTCGAAGAATATAAGTACTTTACTCTAAAAGCTTCAATAATCTTAACTTTAATATATCTTAATAATATACCTACCAAAATAAAAAAATAAAAAAATATCAAATATATGCAAATATAATTTCCCATTTTAATAAGTGATTTAAAATTAATCCAATTACAGATTGAAATAAATTGTATATAATAAATTAAGTCAAATTTATGAATTACTTCAAATAATGATTTGCTTGTGTTTCTCACAAATATTTTGTGTGTGTGTGTGTGTGTGTGTGTGTGTGTGTGTGTACATATTTTATATATATATATATATATATATATATATATATATATATATATACATATCGGTCAAAAAAGTTTGGAATTTTCGATTTTTCAAAAGCGAGTTTGGTATAATGGAAATGATAACAGCAAAAAATTTGTAGCAATATTGCTACAATATTACTACAACGTGTAATATTGTTGCAAGTTGTTGAGATATAGCATATGAGATATATATTATATGCTATAATATACTAGGTGGGGTGAAAAGTAACCTCCTTGGGAATGAAAAAAATTTTTTTCTTATGCAGAATCTCGCCCAAAATATGGCGTGTTCGCTCAGTACTAATCTTTGTAGCATCTGCTAGCTCGCGCACCTTCACTTTCCGGTCAGCCAACACCATTTCATGTATTTTTTTGACATTTTCCTCGGTAACCGCATCGGAGGGCCTGCCGCTGCGGACTTCATCGGTAGTGGAGTTGCGGCCACCACGAAACTCTCGAAACCAATATTTGACGGTGTAATCTGACGGAGTATTAGCCACATAATATTTATCCAACTTTTCTTTTGTTTCCTTCGCCGTTTTGCCTCTCAAAAAATAATGTTTTATGAGAGAACGAAAATCGTTTTCGCAAACACGTCAACAACAATCAGCTCTCAAAACAAAACTAAGGGCAGTATCGCACTGCCACTTGGCATGTCTGCCTAAATATGAACGGACTACAAGGCACCATAAACTTTTTTGCAGTAGTGGCGCATTCTGGCGGTCAAGGAGGTTACTTTTCACCCCATCTATATTATATGTTGAGATATATATATTATATGCTTTCTAAAAACATAGCCACTGGGTCAGAGAATTGGATCTGAACAAAGAATGAAATAACATTCTTTAAGCTTTTCTAAAAACTGCCTAAGAAACTATTCCAATGAAAATATTGTTTAAACTAATAAAAAGGATGTTAAAAATTTGTGCTGCTGTTATAAAAGTCCGAGGAACTCAATGAGAAATGACTGAATTCGACGTCAAATTGACGGTCATTTTTTACTGGGAAGATACATGTATTATCGATGAAAATAAGTTAATGACTGTGTCAAAACTTAAAAATTAGATTACTACAAAATGTTTATTTTTGTTACAAGTTTTTCTTCAAGAAAAAATTTAAATTATGTTCAAATGTAGTTTTTACATGCAATAAATTTGTTGTACATTATATATTTTCGTCTTTTTTTAGATTACAGTTGTTTTTATATAAGTCTAAACTTTTAACTGATACTGGGTGTGACTTTGATCCAAATATTATATAACGTAAAATATTTATAAAGAATTTTTTAAGGACGATTTTTAATCGAATCTAATTTGATTGATTCAGAGTTCATTATTGAGAAAAATAGGGATCCATGTCTATTTCAAGAAAGAGCTTGATCAACATATGAATAGCATCCAAGCACGCGGTGTGATTTATACTCTGCTACAGCTAACTAATAAGCAGAAACGCAACGGTGTCATAGCAATCTCAACGGGATATTTCGCTCAAACTCTTTGTTATTTTGGACAGAAGTTTAGAGTACCAGTGACAGTAGTGATGCAGAAATCAACGGCACAGGAAATAGTTGATAAGTGTCAATATTTGGGAGCAACAGTAATTGCTCAGGGTGACAATATAATAGAAGTACATAATATCGCTTTGCAAATTGCCAGGACAAAAGGTTTATGTTACCTTGACGGGTACTCTATTTTGAATCTTAGTTACTTAAGTGCGTGTTAGTGTATATTAGACGTATATTGATCCCAAACACAAATTAAAAATAATATAACATCAATATTGTAATTGCGCACTCTAGAATATATATATAATACTACAATATATATGTTATTATATATGGCGTTATATAATAGTTACATTGTAGAATACGAGATTATAACATTGATGTATGTTACTTTTAATTTGTATCAATTGGAATATTGTGTCAATAAACTATGTAAAAGTAAAATGCAAGTATTTTGAATTATAAAATATAGATTTTATTTAACAACATAATAAACTGTATTGCGAATTTTATGATTTAATATATTTTTATATTTATATTAAATACACAATTTTACATTAATTTATGTACGATGGTTTTAATGTGCTCCAGTTTACATTGAGTGCATCCAATCGAATTCGCTATTAATTAAAATACATTCTTAAAAGATGATATATCCATCAATTATTTCTATTTTCTTTATGTGACAGATTTCATTCTATTTCGAAAAAGTAGTTAATTTAAAGAAACATTAATTTTTACATATTGATAATCTTATATATTTTATTATTGTCTTCATGATCAAATTATTTTATGATATTTTTTTAATAGAAACGATCATCCAAATATGATTATTGGCCAAGCTACTTTGGGCCTAGAAATTTTTGAACAATTAGATTTTGAAAAGAAAATTGATGCAGTGATATTGCCGACGACGATCGATGCTTGTGGAGTAACCATGACTATTGCTATCGCTATCAGAAACTGGAATCCAAATATAAAAATTATCGTAAGTGAATAAGTGCTTTTCTATAATCGTAAGTTATTATGTGATTAATTTCATGTTTCGATCTAATAAATGTAATTTATTTCATGAAAACAATTGTATCCACTTTAAAAATTAATTTGTAAATTATATATATAACATTTCAAATCCTAAGGAGGTCCAAACTACAGTTCAAGATCTTTTAATCAACAATGTTAGACAAAAATGTTATAAACTAACTGTTCCCAACCAGAATGTATATGTAGGATATAAAAATTTTCTTAAAGACATAAGGTTATATTTGTTCGATCGAGTTGTTCTGGTACCTGAAACACTTGTTCAAAAAGCTGCCAATTTTCTACTAACAAAAGAAAATTTCAATGATTATTACGCAGCGATCGCTTTAGCTGGAATTCTAACTGGTAACCTGCACGATTTAATAAAAGAAAAAAGGTGATTTCTTCTATAAATTCAATTATCTTCTTTAAAATTCATTAAAAGAGCGTTTTACGTGTTTCGTGACAATAAATGATGCTTGATTTCTATTTAAGGATGTATTATATCCATTTTTACAAATATGTTTCTTTATTATGTTACATTTCTATAGGTAAACACAGATAAAAAAGTACTACTTTTTATATCGAAATAATTTTTAATCCAGGCGCTTCTATATCGCTACCATCTTTTTTTGTATGATTTTTAAATACAATCCAAAATAATTTGTAATTTTTTCATAATTTTTCATTATTTAAAAAATGTATAATACATCTTTAATATCTCACTGACAATAATTATTAATTAAATTGATATATTGATCAACATCGATAACACTATAGATAGTTCATATCAACTCATTTCTAAGTGACAAAATAATATAGTGTGGTGTAGTATTTAATATGATTTGATAACATAATTATGTGTACGACAGTGTGCTGATACCTCTATTTGGCAAAAAGGATAACTCTAACAACTTCATGGATAAATCAAGTTTGCAGCCTGATTCTTCCTCTTAAATAAGCGTCTTTATATTTCCGAACAGATTGTCGAATAAAATAAATAAAAAAAAAATTGCGTAAAACAAAATTTAATGTAAATATCTAATCAGGTCTCAGAAAAAAAATGTTACATATAATTGTACATATAATTATACATAATATAAAATATAAAATTATGTACAATTATATGTACATAAATATAAAATTATGTACAATTATATGTGTGTAACTACACAAAAAAAATTGACATATTTTATAGATATACATATAATTATATGTATAAAATATTTTTTTCCGGAATAATCTTCAAAATTAGAAATACAGAATGAATTGCTCAACTCGAGAAAGTTCGAAAAAAATAGTTTTAATAATAATAGTTTTTAGATTCCTTGTATTACTTTTATTAAAGAGATAAAGTCATTTGTTTTATTAAATCGGTAAGACTTATACACATATGATTTACACATTCAATGATACATCACATACTATGATCCATTAATATTGTACGAACACATATGTATAAATTTTTTAATTGATCTTTCATATGTATTTTAATATCTCAATCTAATTCTACTTACAGCACAAAATATTCGTTCATTTTTTGAAATGTTATATAAATATTTTTTACATATTTTAAAACTTTATTCAAAATATGTTATTAAAATATTTTATGTAAATTTGCGATAAATATAAATAAATATTTCTATTTTATATATATATATATATATTGAGTGATCAATAGAGAAATGATTAAAAATAACTCAAATTGGGTACAAATTTGATATTATGTATTTAACTATTTTGGAATTCTCTTACATGTATATAATACATGTATATATACGCGTACCTTATATACATTCTAGATATACATACAAAATTTTTTGAAGTTCAAATTCGAAGAGGAAATCCCGAGCGACAAACGTGAATTAATGGAACTGTTCGCGTTGCTTGAAATCTCCAAAAATTTTTGTATTTAAAATGATAAATATATATTCGTGCGTCGAAGAGAAAGAAAGCGAAAATGCTTGGTGCAAAAAGTGCAAGCAACGCGATAGATAAATACGTGATTACTGCGCATGCGCAACCTTTACCGGCCTTCTCTCCGGCAGTTTTGGCCATTCTGCTTGAGGCAGTTTTAGTGTTCGGTCTTGTAGATGTTTAAGACCAATTGGACAAATTCTAAGAATAAATAAGTAAGAAAATCAACATGTTGGACTACTGCTTATGTTATGGCCTTACAGATTTTATCATGATTGATCAATTCGCTTACTACTTACTTTTACTGCTTAAGTTTTTTTGCCATGGTCCTAATGATTCGCGTGGAATACGTGGTGTGATGTGATTGCTAACCTTAATCGGTTCACGCTAATGTTGAGTGTTTCTTTTCATTTTAGTATGGATGAGGAGACAATGGAGTTTACGATCACTCTCAACCCAGTTAATAGCGTATTAGGTAAGATTCACACGATCAGTCCAGTTCAAATTTTATGTCACTTTTATTTTTAGTTTCTAAAACGTTCTACTTCGAAACGCAAGACAATTATTGGAACATGTGTTTAAGTTTGCTCTTTTTTTTTTTAATTAATTTTTTTTTATTTTTATAGTTTATATTTATCTTATTTTCTGTATTGCTCTGTTTGTCAATGTTTCCTTATGCTTGTTGCATCATACACCAAGTCGGATATTCAGGACAATTATCCCAGATGTTTTGTTATAAACAATGAATGAAGACACTTCCGACGATAATACCATGCAATTTAGCGTGTCACATTGTTATGTTAAGTGTGAACGTAAAAAATACATAAATTACCGAGAAACAAATGAAACTCTTTTAATAATTTCATCAGCTTGCAACCAACGTATTGTGTTGGTATTGACCTAACTTGTTTTTTGAACTTATGTATACCCCTTATGAAATATCCCTTATGAAAATAAATGTTGAATAGATGTTGCTGTAAAACTAGTTAAATGGAAACTTCCATCGTAATGTTAATTTGTTTTAGCCGTCAATATTTAAAACTTCTAAATATCCGTCTAGATATCGATATTCTGGCAGATTTATCATAAAGTTTAATTTAGCATGTGTAACACCAAATTTAATTTTATATAAAATAATATAATTTAACTTGAAATAAAGCAATAACGTAACCTAGTAATTAATTAACCTAGTTAATTGTGACAATAAATAATTATTGTTTTAAATTATAAATTTAACAATTTTTTTAGTATCTATTCTATTAGATGGACTACAGTTATTGCTATAGATATTAAATTCCATTTGTAAACATTAACATTATGTAATATTGATATTAAAGACAATATATAAAAACATGATTTTGTTTATATCATTTATCTGAATTTGAAATCTACAGACGTGCTGGTAGTAGCCGAGGTAATTAATTCTGAAAAGAAAAATATAATTATATTATGGAACAACACTTGGAATGACGAGTCAGATGTTTGCTTGTATGACAAAGATAACAAATTATTGGGACAATATAATAATGAAATTACTCGGTATCTAGCAAGGACGATTAATCCCCTACTTTATGGTATATATTTTATGATATACTCTGCAAATATTTTTGTGATTATTCAAGTATAACAAAATATAGAGATCTTATTGATATTAAATTAGCTTTTTTTTTTGATAAATATGTCAAAACCAACTAAGATATATATTCTTTATTATTATATATAATTCTATTATTATTAGGTGGTACCTGTCCTTATGAAAGGACAGAAATCGATCACTGGATATCTTGTGCCCTAGTATTGCAAAATAAACAAATAAACAAGGAGCTTTTAAACTATCTGAATGATGTGTTAATAGCACGGACATGGCTGGTCACCAAAAGATTAACATTGGCTGATATTCATGTATTTTGTGTTTTGCATCGTCACGAATATATAAAATCATATGCAAAAGATTATTGTAATATTACTAGATGGTACAAGCATATGGAATCACTTCCTGTTTTCAATAATGCAATATCTATGGTTGCAAAAAATTGTTCTTCCACTTCGAAACCAAAAGATGTAAGTCCACAAAAGGAAAAATCTGATATCAAGCAGATGAAAACAAGGAAACAAGAGGGCAAATTTATTGATCTTCCTGGAGCAGAAATGGGCAAAGTAAAGTTGTACAGTACAATAAAATAGATTAATTTGATTTTTAAACTTTCATAATTAAAAAAAATTTTTTTTTATTTACTTCCGTAGGTAGTGGTAAGATTTCCACCAGAAGCAAGTGGCTATCTGCACATTGGTCATGCCAAAGCAGCTCTTTTAAATCAGTATTATGCCGAGACTTTTCAAGGACAACTTATCATGAGATTTGATGATACAAATCCAGCGAAGGAGACTGTAGAATTTGAGGAAGCTATATTGGAAGATTTAAAATTACTGCAAATTAAACCCGACCGTTTTACGCATACCTCGGATTACTTTGACATATTACAAGAATATTGTACTACACTAATTAAGGATGGAAAGGCATACCTGGATTGTACTCCGGCAAATCTTATGAAAGAACAACGGGATAAAAGATTGAAATCTGAATATCGAGATCTCTGTAAATAATAATTTTTCAGAAAAGCATTAATTTTCTAACTATCTCTATTCTAATAATAGCATTTCGCCTTTACAGCCTCTTTCGAAAATCTGAAATTGTGGAAAGAAATGAAACATGGTACCAAGATGGGTCAAGAATATTGTGTCAGAGCAAAGATTGATTATCAGTCAACAAACGGATGTATGCGCGATCCTACAATTTATCGTTGCAAATTAGAACCTCATCCACGTACTGAAAACAAATACAAGTATTTATATTTCTTGATATTTTAGCAAGATATACTATTAAAATAACTTGAAATACTCATTTATAATTATAAAACATCTTAACATTTGATTACTTTGTTAATGTTAAAATAAACATTAATTACATTAGTTATTTTATAACAAATTATTTTATACTAATATAAATTTGGTTAATAATTAATTTTATATTAATATAAATTTGATTGCTATACAATATAAATATAAATATTAATATTAGTATGGTTTAAAAATACAATTTTAGAATTATATATATTTACAATACATAGATTATTTTTATCTATATTAGGGTATATCCTACGTATGATTTTGCCTGTCCAATTGTTGACGTTATCGAGAATGTTACTCACACTCTACGAACAACAGAGTATCACGATAGAGATGCTCAATTTTATTGGATAATTGAGGCTTTGGGATTGCGTCGCCCGTACATTTGGGAATATTCACGGTTAAATATGACTCATACGGTTTTATCTAAACGAAAATTAACTTGGTTTGTAAATGAAGGTTTAGTCGATGGCTGGGACGATCCACGCTTTCCGACAGTGAGAGGCATTCTAAGACGAGGAATGACAGTCGAAGGTCTGAAACAATTCATTATCGCACAAGGTAGTTCCAAATCTGTAGTCTTTATGGAATGGGACAAAATATGGGCTTTTAATAAGAAAGTCATTGATCCAGTTGCAATTAGGTAATGAAAATGTAATTAAGAATTTGATAATAGAATGGTAACATGGATATTTTTTTAAATATCTGTAATTTTAGGTATACTGCACTGGAGTATAATGAACTGATACCGGTTAATGTAATAGATGCTAAGGAAGAGTGGTTGAGTGTGCAAAATCATCCTAAAGATTCATATAAAGGTACCAAACAAGTGCGAGTAGGCTCGAAAATTTTGATAGAAAAGGAAGATGCTGAAAGATTAATTGAAGGACAGAATGCTACCTTTATTAATTGGGGTAACATAATGATACAAAAGATAAATAAATGTGATGGCAATATAGTAGATGTGCAAGCACGATTGAATCTAGAGGACAAAAATTATAAAAATACTTTGAAGCTCACGTGGCTGGCTGAATCATTACCTACATCTGATTCAAATGCAGAAAAGTCAAATCCAATAAAATGTTACGCTGTTTATTTTGATCACATTATGAGCGTACCGGTTTTGGGCAAAGACGACGATTTTAAAAATTTTGTTGCCAAAAATACAAGAGTAAAGAATTTTTTTATCTACAAACAAATAATCATTCAAATTGATAATCATGTTATATATTGCTAATTGCATATAAAAATTCTTCTTTTAGAAAGAAATTCGAATGCTGGGTGAAGTAGAATTGAAACGCGTGAAGAAGGGAGAGATAATTCAACTTCAGAGGAAGGGATTCTTTATTTGTGATATTCCGTATGCATCTAGTTCTTATTCAACACGGGAACCACCTATTGTATTGTTTCATATACCTGATGGGCATACGACAACACTTTATACGACGCCTGCGGTATCTAATAATCAACAGGTAAAATCAGTATACCTTATTTTCTACTATTTATACCTTATTATCTACTTATTAATTACTATCTTATTATTTATAAATAATAAATGTACAATTTATAATGCCAATATTAATTTATCATAACATTATTAATTAATATTATTAATTACATTTGTCATGTAAATGACGAAAAGTAAAGTTGATATTATTTTGCAACTACAAAGTGTATTGTTTATCATTTCCAAAAGTAAAAAAAAAGAAATATTTTTAGGAAAGTAAAGTGCAACATGAGGAAACTCTAGATATAATATACAGAAACCCTTTAGAAAAAATAGAAGAAGCAATAATTAAATATGATAAAACCAAAATATTAAATCCTTCTTGGAAGGACAAGATTCAAAAGTTTATGAAAGAATTAGGACTAATGATACCTTATGATGCAGTTAATGGAACGCTTAGAATTTCAACAGATTCAATGTTGTATCCATTATATTTAAAAGAGAAAAATGAAGAATATGTAGACGAAGCATACACTGATATAGAAGATTATTTTCAGAGATTAATGGATATGCATTTTTATAGAATGTTATTGCTATTGTCGGTTTACAATTTGGTATTTACAGATCCAGACACCGACGATCCATTGGTATGCATGTCTGTAGCCATAAAGGCACAATTCGATAAAGTACAATTTTTAAAGAATTTAAAAGCTAATAAGAGCAAAATCGTTCAAGAAGAGAAAATACTCTCGGACTTGAAAAAAAATTATAAGATAATGATGAATGGTCAGGATTGGAAACCTGAGCTTTCTGAACCTAATGGTCCTGAAAACAATGTATATTCAGATCAAAAGGTAGACCCAGAAATACAAGAAATATTTGAAAGATATAAGAAACAAGGTCATACAAAAGAATATATTTTGTATATGGTGGATATTCAAAAAAGCATATATGAATATCTTAGAATAGCGAAGGAAAGTATGTTTAATAAAAGGTGTTGGATAGATGGACCAACTGGACCAACAGAAGATTTTGAAGCTTATCTTAAAACAAGAACGCAGCTACTATTCGAAAAAATAAAAAAGCAGAGTGACGAAGTACGAGAGCTAAAAAGTTCGAAAATCGACAAGAGCAGTATTGAGCAAGAAGTAAAGGTTCTCTTGATATTAAAAAGTGACTATAAAATTGTGACTGGTAAAGATTGGAAACCAGATGATAGTAAAGTTGTTAGTATTGAAAGCAAAATAAAGCCAGGAAATCAAGAAATTTCGGAAGCGGAGAAAATATCCGAAGAAATAAAGAAGCAAGGCGACAAAGTACGAAATTTAAAAAGCTCGAAAGCTGGCAAGAGTATTATTGATCAAGAAGTGAAAGTTCTCTTAAGCTTGAAAAGTGACTATAAAAGTGCGACTGGTCAGGATTGGAAACCAGCTGATACTAAAGTTGCTAGTACTGAAAGCAAGATAAAGCCAGAAAACCAAGACATTTCAGAAGCGGAGAAAATATCCGAAGAAATAAAGAAGCAAGGCGACAAAGTACGAAATTTAAAAAGCTCGAAAGCTGACAAGAGCATTATTGATCAAGAAGTGAAAGTTCTCTTAAGCTTGAAAAGTGACTATAAAAATGCGACTGGTCAGGATTGGAAACCAGCTGATACTAAAGTTGCTAGTACTGAAAGCAAGATAAAGCCAAAAAATCAAGATATTTCAGAAGCGGAGAAAATATCCGAAGAAATAAAGAAGCAGGGTGACAAAGTACGAAATTTAAAAAGCTCGAAAGCTGACAAGAGTATTATTGATCAAGAAGTGAAAATTCTCTTAAGCTTGAAAAGTGTCTATAAAAATGCGACTGGTCAAGATTGGAAACCAGCTGATATTAAAGTTACTGAAAGCAAGGTAAAGCCAGAAAATCAAGAAATTTCAAAAGCAGAGAAGATATCCGAAGAAATAAAAAAACAGGGTGACAAGGTACGAAATCTAAAAAGCTCGAAAGCTGAAAAGAGCATTATTGATCAAGAAGTGAAGGTTCTCTTAAGTTTGAAAAGTGATTATAAAAATACGACTGGTCAAGATTGGAAACCAGTTGATATTAAAGTTACTGAAAGCAAGGTAAAGCCAGAAAATCAAGAAATTTCAAAAGCAGAGAAGATATCCGAAGAAATAAAAAAACAGGGTGACAAGGTACGAAATCTAAAAAGCTCGAAAGCTGAAAAGAGCATTATTGATCAAGAAGTGAAGGTTTTTTTAAGTTTGAAAAGTGACTATAAAAGTCTGACTGGTCAAGATTGGAAGCCTGTGAACTCGGTATCAAAAAAAGAAAAGCATATTTCTAAGCCTGAAAACATATCGGAGAAAGAAGTTGCAAAAAACGCAAATAATAATAAAGATTCTGATTCAAGCAAAACAGGAACAAGATTAGGATTGGAAGCGAAGAAAGAGGAGAACTTTACTGATTGGTACTCGCAAGTTATTACAAAAAGCGGAATGATTGAATATTATGACGTGTCAGGATGTTATATTCTTCGTCCATGGAGTTTCTCGATTTGGAAGATAATAAAAGAGTTTATCGACAAAGAGATAACGGACATTGGTGTTCAAGAATGCTACTTCCCGATCTTCGTTACTCGCAGCGTATTAGAAAAGGAAAAGGCGCACATAGCAGATTTTGCACCGGAAGTCGCGTGGGTGACGAAATATGGTGAAACTGATTTGGCGGAGCCCATAGCTATACGTCCAACTTCAGAGACTATTATGTATCCAGCTTATGCCAAATGGCTGAGGTCAGACACCGAGTTACCACTTAGACTCAATCAGTGGAACAACGTTGTGGTAAATGCTATTTATTGTGATTGGTATTTTTTTCTTGTTTTAATTCCGCTCCATTTCAATTAGTTTATTTATGTTTACAGAGATGGGAATTTAAAGATCCCAAACCTTTCTTACGCACCAGAGAATTTTTATGGCAGGAGGGCCATACCGCGTTTGCTACTAAGGCAGAAGCAGAGGCGGAAGTATTAATGATTTTAGACTTATATGCTAGAGTATACGAGGATTTGTTAGCGGTACCCGTCATCAAAGGCCGCAAGACTGAAAAGGAGAAATTCGCGGGTGGTGAATATACTACTACCGTCGAAGCGTTTATTCCAATTAATGGTCGCGCAATACAGGGAGCGACAAGCCATTATTTAGGACAAAACTTTTCGAAGATGTTTAATATCCAAGTAGAAGGTATCGCAGGCCGAGAAGAAAAGACATTTGTCTATCAAAATTCATGGGGTTTAACTACACGAACGATTGGAGTCATGATAATGGTCAGTACAATCATTCATCGTCATGATATAGACAATATATAATTATATTTTATATATATTCTTTTGTAACAAATATTTATTTAGGTACATGGAGATGATCGAGGTTTAGTATTGCCTCCAAATGTAGCACCTATACAAATCATTGTGATTCCCTGCGGTATAGCCGTGAACATGGATGAACATACAAAAGAGAGTATTCTAAAGAAATGCGATTGGCTGGTTCGTCATTTGGGTCAAGAGGGTAAATTTAGAGTGAAAAGTGATTGTAGACTTAATCGAACACCTGGATGGAAATTCAATCACTGGGAGCTGAAAGGCGTGCCAATAAGGCTTGAAGTGGGTCCAAAGGATTTGTTAAAAAATCAAGTAACAGTCGTACGAAGGGATAACTTCCAGCGAACAGCTATTGAAATATACAACGATAACATAATTACTCCATTAACTTCAATATTGAATGATGTACAAAAGCAATTATTATCAAGGTATTGCTAAAAAATCACTTGGCGATTTCATTATAATGTATACGAATAATAATACGCAATTTCATTTGTTTATAGAGCGAAAAGCAAGTTAAACGAGCATGTTAAAAAAGTAGAAAAGTGGAGTGATTTTAACCCCGAGCTTAATAAAAAAAATTTATTGTTGGTACCTTTTTGTGGAGATCCGGCATGTGAAGATAAGATTAAAGAAGATAGTAAGGAAGATAGAAGGTAAAATTCCTTCTTTTATATAAAAAAAATTTGTTGCTATATGTTACTCATTATTTAAGAAAAAAGATACATTTGGAAATTATTAAAATATCGATTTAAAACAAATTTTTATAAAAAAAGTAAATTGTATATTTTACATACTTTGAATTTACATTAGTTTGAATGACTTTGTATTGTAAATTATTTTTTCTTTATATTACTAATTTGAAAATCTCAACGTGAATTAGTTTTATTAAAAAAATATTCTGAACTTATTTAATTTAATTTTGAGAAAAGTAACTACATATATAAATAACGTACTTGAATTATATTGAACAGCAATTCTTCCTTTTTTATTCTCTCAATTTAAATTTTTTATTTTATGATTAATTACAGTGAAAGCGCAGAAAGTGGATCATTAATGGGCGCCAAGAGTCTGTGTATACCATTTGATCAGCCAGAAATGACAAGACCACTCAATGAACTAAAATGTATTCACCATAGTTGCAAAAATAAGCCGAAATTTTATACACTTTTCGGACGTAGTTATTAATGCAGCCACATAAAAGTAAGGTTCATGTATAACATTTAATAAATTTTTCTGTAATTTTTTATATGCAAGTAATATAGAATTTTACGGATTTTTCTTCAATCTGAGAAATTACAATTTTTTTATTGCGCATGTAACTTTTATTTAATAATATTGCGCATGTATTTATAAATTTGTTCTCATCTCTGTTTATTCTCATTCAATTTTTGTTATCCACTCCAGTACATTGTCCATTTAATTGTCCATTAACTTTTATTTATTAACTTTTATTCTTTTTATGACACCTCACTCTCTTCTTTTTTATTTATGAATATAAAATCATATAATGAACGATTATGAAAATTATGATTAATGATAGTCTTATATCAATATTCTTCAAGAATGTAGTTACAAGTAATGAAATAAATCGCACTTAGACGAAATTAATAGCAATAGTGTTTTTTGTACGAATCCATATAGCACTGATCGCCAAGGAACGTCCTAAAAACGTCCCTATGTCTTAAGAATGTTTCCAGGATATCTCTTGGATAAAATGTGCTATGGGAAAGAAATGGAGTAACCGGTAAACATTGTCCAAAAATTGATTCGCGATTCATGACTGCGCGGTGAGAAGTTATCAGAGATCCGCACGCATGATCGATCTCACGTGTTGATTGTTTTTCACTTCCAAATATAATGGCTGCGCTCGAATGAGACGCAGATCCTTACCTTCCTTCCGTTGCACCAGGCACAAGCTGGTCCAAAATTCTAGTGCTCGCAATCGCCTCAAATGACCGAACGGATCCGCATTGTCGCCGTAAGCGTCGACGTAGTAGTGAGACATCATTCCATTGTGGTACTCGGTGATGCTTCATGTACCGCTAAAATCGCGTCAACGAAACTTGTCATTGCCGACCGAGAAATAACGTGTGTGAACACGAACGGAGCAAGATAGAGAAATTCCCAGTGTCTGTAAGTCTGTAAGCATTTCCCACTTGTCGGGGTGAGAAGACGATCGAAGACTCAACTAACTACCCGTCCTCGGAAGGGGAAGGGTCAGTGATGAGGGGTCAATGAAGGATCATTGGCATGGCCAAGCGACTCAGCCCTCGAAACTCGGAGGTGAACGCTCTTGAGCAGCGGGGCTATCTTATAGGCAAGAAGATCGGACAGGTTGTTCATCGTTTCATTTGTTTTTTATTCCTTTTAACACTTCATGTCTTCTTTCTGCGTCTTCTCACTGTAGCTAGTGCTTTCTTCAATTTATATAACACAAAATATATAGGAAGATCTCCTTTTTATTTGTCTCTCTTTTGATAAGTGATTCATTTCAACCAACGTTTAATCAACTTCTTGATTATTTTCTAATTTATATTTATTTACAGGCTCCACGAGGTGGATCAAGTTAAAAGATTCTTTGTGTCATTATATTGTACAAAACTATGAGGTGGGAATATTTATTTTTTAAATTAGACATCTCTTTCAGGGCTCTTATGCAACCGTCCATCTGGCAGAGTATATTGATGGAACGAGCTCGAAAAAGATGCGTCTGGCTTGTAAGATCTTTGATAAGGAGAAAGCGCCAGACGATTTCTTAGACAAGTTCTTTCCCCGCGAGCTTGAGATTTTAACAAAGATAGAAAATCCGCATATCATTCAAGTAAGAATAATCTCCGCTCATCTCATGATTCATAAGAGAGGAACAATTCTGGTGGAAATTCACGTTACGTACTTTTTCTCTTTTCTTTCAAAACTGACTAAGGTCAAGAATCTTCAATCAGCAATCCTCTCTCAAACGAGCAAACATAGTTTACATCATTATTTTACAATACATGAATAAAATAGAACTTAACGATATTGAAAGTAACTTCAAGCACGACAGGAGATTCTTGGAACTTTATTATAATAAAGTTATGTAGGTGATAAAGGATCAGTTTTTTAATACGATTAGTAATTGCCCAATTCTGCCATTAACGCATCAGCAATCTTAATCGCATCATCCGGTCGAGCACAGGTGCACAGCATTTTGCAACGCGGTCCGCGCGTCTTCATCTTCATGCGCTACGCCGATAATGGCGATCTTCTGGATTTTGTGAAGAGTAACGGCGTAGTGCCGGAACAACAGTCGCGATTGTGGTTTCGTCAGATGGCGTCCGGCTTGCACTACCTGCACAGCAAGAATATCGCCCACCGGGATCTCAAGTGCGAGAACATATTGCTCTCGCGGAAGTTCAATGTGAAATTGGCGGACTTTGGTTTTGCCAGGTTCTGCATGGACCACGAGGGCAGGCGGGTTCTCAGTCAAACGTACTGCGGTTCGGCGGCCTATGCCGCGCCCGAGGTCGTCGCCGGTACTCCGTACAATCCGAAATTGGCGGACGTTTGGTCGCTCGGTATTATCCTCTTCATCATGTTGAACGGAACGATGCCGTTCGACGACGAGAATCTACCGAAGCTTCTCAAAGACCAGATATCGCGCAATTGGGTGTTCAGGTCCCGCGTCCGCGACACCGTGTCCACGCTGGCGAAGAACATCGTCCGGCAGATCCTCGAACCGGACATCACTCTCAGACTTACGCTCGAGAGGGTGCTAGGCCATGAGTGGGTGAGAGCAAGGAAGGATAGAACAGGCTTCCTTGCCGGAAGACTCGTCCATTCAGCGCCGCCGAGTCATACCCCGGTTACGATAAACAATATAATAGTAGCGTTACATTCAAGGTTCTTGGTCTCTACAGTGGATTATGTCGACAAAAGCGAGAAATTATACGAATTTTTTATATATTATATATAAGCTTTTTTTTATACAAATTTATCCATCTTCAATAATTTTTTTAATAAATATTTATATTAGAAAATTGATATATAAAGTATACAGAGGGATCTCCTTTTTTATTTGTTTTTCGATAATAACTGAATATATAATTCGATTTACAAATCTTTGATGAAATTGCAACTTAAAATAATTTATTACAGTTATCTATTAATCCAATTAGAAAAAGTTTTCAATATATGCTAAAAAATGTAATAGTTACAATATGCAAAAAAAGGCTAATTTATCTTGATGTGTAAAGATAAATTTACATTACTTGTCATAATCCGATTCATCTTCAGTAAGAAACCAGGAATCTTGATGAACATAAACGACATTTGCAATAGACAGTCAAGGTTCCTAAACAATGGATTTTCGTATAAAATTACAAAGATTAGTTTACTTTTAAACGAGCAATTATTCATGGAATTTACAATAAGTCCGAGGAATAATTGCAACATTCCACGCAATAATTATTTTGAAGAAGCGTAACGATTTGTCGCCTATGTAATTAGATGTGTGGAGGCGGTAACCTGGGCGGGTCGGGAACCGGAAACGTACCTGTCGTAACGAGGGCACAACCCGCATTAAAAAATTCGGAAAATCAGACTCAACCGTCCTCGAAGATGGTAAATACCTCAAGGAAAGATCCACAGCCTATCATCGTGGGATAAGAAGATTCGCAAAAAGAATCAATCGATACATTGACAAGCTATATAATCAAAATATGAGATTACAGTGACTAACAATTTCAAACTATCGTTTTTGAAGACGTTTACACTTGTCTTTACTAATATATTTTTTAATTTTTTATTTGATTGCACGACCAATGAAACTTACACGGATGTTAACGTATTGTTGCTAAATAAAGACGTCTATAATAATTCGATACAAACCACATGTCGAATACGAGGAAAATTTAATCGATTAACGTTAAATATTATTCAATAATTAATTTCTATATTTTTCTACAAATTGTCCGACTATCATATGCTGTCAATTTCATGGCATGATAGATACAGAATAGAAATTAAAAAATTTGTCAAATACATTAATAAGTTTATTGTACAGTTACTGCCTAGTAATATACAAAACTATACTTTTTTTTGGTTACATACACATATAACGGGATATCTCCTATGAATGTAATATATAAAGATACATGTGATATATTTCTTCTTCTACATCTAATTTACATTAAAATAACAAATAATTTACACGATTCGATCTCTTGCGTTGTAAAGTCGAGCTCGGTTAGTATAGCACCTTGGGATACTGAAGAGGACACTGACACGCATTATGAGAGGGAGGATTACAAGAAATAAGTCTCTAGACATAAAAGAAATCGCTAATTGAATTTTCAAGATTTACGGCCGTATATGAACTATTCGAAACTACGGACGGTTTTATTCTATGGTGATTTCATGCTTCCTTAAAGGATTAAAATCGATTTTTTTTTTCTTTGTTACAAAGTGTTGCCCAATATCACGATATGTTTTGTAGATTTTTTATTTGTGCAGACTTGACATATTTGTTCCTAAATTCGATATTTATTCAAGGCGATAGATTCCTCTAGAAAAAGTTTCGTATAAAAGTATATCTTTGTAAAATAGTTTCACAAACATCTATTTATAAAATCATTGTAAATATAGAAAACGGATTATTTTTTCCTGGAAAAGAGGCCATGATTATAACGGTTGTCAACACTGTTAGTATACCTTGTAAATAAGGTAAACACATTGGTAAACATTCTGAAGTAGCCTCCTGTCGAATAAAAATAACTAATCGCTAAAACTCTTCCGCTCGCGCATAGATGGAACAAAATATTTTATTTACAGCATATTAGTGTTAAAATGTGATAAATACGACCAGATTTAAGTATTTTTACAAATGTACTAGCATGCAAAAACGTCGGTCCTTGAACAGGCACATAACGAGCGCGACGTATGTAGGTAATGCTTAGAGTGCATCTCATCATCGCTTCTCAGAATGTTAGAACCTGTTTCGATTTCATGCACTCATTGCAGTACTGCAAGTCATTAAGCCCATCCACCAGTTAATTTGTGGAACAAGTCTTCGTTTAATGTTTGATTCGCCTCCTTCGAACGCATCGACAGAAAAATGTAGCCTCCTATGAATTCATGGACAACTTTGCAGTCCGCTGATTGACATTCAAAAATGATATTCTCTTCTTCGAATTGTACCATCATATGTTTTACTTCCCAGTTAACATTCCACGCCTATAAAAGAGATCGTTCACTTTCATCTTTTATTCAGAGATATATTCTTTATTAAGTTTTTTAAATTACAGATTTTAGTCAATTTCAAATGATTTTTCTGTGCAAAAATTATTTATTGTCACTTTTCGATTTTCAACATTACATTTTTATCAAATTAAAGGAATATTCATGAATTAAAATCTATAGGAGAGGACACGTAAATGAATACATACCTTCATAGTATTATACCTCCAAGTCTTTAAATGATCGCCAGTGTGAAGGTCCATCCGCATTAGCCTATTATTGGCGATACCTAGTAGCTCATCCTTGCTCTTACCAGTAAACCGCACGACGAAGAGCGAAATACCATATTCCGGCAAGGACTGCCAGGCTTTGATATAATTCAGCTTCGCCTCGACAAGGGGCAGGTCTTTAACGTTCGCGTGTGCTTCCAAGATCCTTTGAACCAACTACGTGAAGAAAAGAAGTATCAGTACAATGGTAGTTCATTATTCAATCATGAAGATTTATTTGAATGCAAACGATTTATTACCTTTCCTTTGAATTTCTTCGCGAATCGAGGTGCGACATAGTCTTCCGGTACAATATCCAAAGCATTCGGATTGATGGCTGGCGCGGGCGCGGGCCTCTGCAGTTGTAGGAAAGCTGTGATACTGTTGACCTCGCTCTCGTAAGACGCGTCGGCGAGGGTACGGCCTTTAGCCGCTAATCTGCACGCAGCCATCCATTTTGCGTATTGTTGTTCCTGGGATGATAAAAAATGGTAATGGAATCAAGCTCAAATGCGAATATCTGTATATTGAATAAGTTTTAATATTTAGATTGTGTTCCAAAATCAGCGCTGAAAATCCTATCATTTACGTTACTAGATTACATACATAGATTTTCAGTACTACCGGTGAATTTTGGAACACAGTCTTACAGTTTTTACTTTGTGAAGCTTAAACTCGTGAGAACTCATTCGTTTTCGCCGCCACGTGTATTAACGATATTTGTTGACGTGTGGCCAAACGCCAACATATGGCAAGTATTAATGTACGTTTAAGAACGATTAATTGAATAATGTTGGCAACGATACGCCACGTTAACTCAAATTAATCCACTTACGTTGTCGCATCTTATCCACATCTCAGTCATGCCTTCGGCACTGGGAACCTCCAGTCTGATTCCGTAGCGACCTTGCGACAAATGCACATCCGGCGTGACCTCGCAGCCGCGCAAATTGATCACGTAGACTGGCGACTCCGAGCCGCCTGCCTCCTCCCTGCTCTTGTAAAGCCTGAGCTGAAGATCGCGGCACGTAAACCAATAACGTTTGAAGGCCTTCAATGTGAAACGTTTCGGTTTAAAGAAACGCAGCTCGTCACAGAGCTCGGGCACCTGCGTGATATCACTAGGCCCGTTGCTGATGTTGCTGCCTTCCAAAGTCACCTGTAGATCCGTCAAGGCCGCATCGATGTCGTCTTCAACAGGCGAAGTTGCTCCGTTGCTGTCGTACGTGGGCTGCGGTACGCTCGCCTGAAGATTCACTTGTACCTGTAACGGAGAAGCGCAGGTAACATCAATTGTAATTTTTTTCTTTCATTTTTTCCTCTCTCTGTTCATCATTCATTGTGAGGACGGGGACAGTAGGTATATAAGAAGTACAAAACATATTTTGTGGGTCGAGGCGAGATGATCGCATCCTTTCTTGGTCGTTTGTCGCATGGCGACTATGGTGGAACACCGGCTGGCGAAGCAATCGGTTCAAGGACGCGGCTATTTGCATGATTATGCGTCGCGTGGGGTTTGTCCCTCGCAATGGTGCGGCATAAATATATTAAGATGGGCGAGAACCGAATCAGCATGGTGAGTCGTATAGTTACAAAGAATGGAAAGAATATCAAAAACCGAGATACGAATGTATTCTAATGTCTCTATCGACCACGCCTGCACGATACATTTGCATCTATCATATATTTATAAGCAAATTTCCATGTTGGTTCTCGTGGAAGGTGGGACGATTGGAATTCAAATGAATTTTATATGGTTTTGTAGATTTCAACAAAAAGAAATATTTGAGAGTATGGAATGCATTTCGCAACTTATTCAAAATCAAAGTTCTATTCGAATTGTCTTATTAAATAATTCTGTAAACGTTTAATGCGTTGCCTGTTTAGTGAGTTTTATATATCTTATCATGTGTGATATAATAGAATTTTTATTATTATAAGAATAATGTGATAAATTATTGTATAATACGATTACTAAGATTGTCGAACAGAACACTTGTTTACGTTGTTATCTTTAGCCATCTATGTCATTTAATAGTATAAACATTTTCTACAAACGTTTTAAGAATTTTAATCACGACTGCTCATTATATAGTCATTGATCAATGTGTTATTTTCAAGAATACAACGTTTGAATACCTGAAGCGCCGCGAACATCAGCATCTCTTCTTCGGTGCAGTCGATCTCCTCTGCGAGCAATTGCCACTTGGCTTGCTCGTAAATCATGTTGATGCGTACTGCATCGGTTTTCGGATTCAGATCATAGAAGGAGTAGAATTTGAACTTCAGTCTAAGTGTGTCGAATTCGCGGATACCCTGTTCCATGATCGACAGAGAGGAATCCAGCCAGCTGACGTTCATTCTCGCTCTCTCGATCAGGCTCTTCGGCCTGATCAACTTTACTCGCACCTCTAGTGAGATCGACGTCGGACTTTGCGCCAAGGATTCTGTCAGCCCACCGTTTAACGCCTCGAGACTCATCGTGCTATTATTGGCGTTGAAGGAACCGGTACTGCCGAAGCCTGATGAATTGTTGTTCCTTTTCCATGTGCCGGTATGCTGGAAATTTGCAAGTATTCGCAAAATGCATTGACGCAATGCTGTAAAAATAATTGCGACGTGACTGAAAATTAGTCTTTATGTCTACATTATTTGGAACTAATTTCTTGTTCAATATATCGTAATACGCTCCAAAAAGTCACATTTTTTTATCCTTTCATTCCCGAATTATTAATAGTTACAAAATAATATTTTTTTATACTCTTGTGCATTGACAAATAATGATTCATAAAAGTTTTAGAAACGTTTAAGAATTTTTTGCTTAAGGATTATTTTTGTGGTGCAATTATGTATAATAATTTGCTACAAAGTTTATACATATTTCATTATATATAACAAAATCTTCTTTCTTATTTTTATTAGTCAATAAATCTACTTGAAATAAATAAAATAAATAAAATATGTCAAGAAAGCTGTAACTTTGCAAATTCTTATTGTATTTATAATAATTTTTATCACCAAATCAAATGATAAGAAATAAAAAAATGATAATACCTATTTCACCAAGATTTTATATACTATATTATATATATTAAAAGATATGTGCTATCTATACAAGTTTAAAATCTTTATAATCACATATACAAGACTAAAAGAAATTAATATACATTTCGCAAATATAAAGATGGTAATAATATTTTGTTTCATAATTCTAAACATTTAGCCATATAAATGAATGGGTTAAGAAAGATCTCGCTTGTATGGTAAGTTTACCGAGACGGGAGAGCTGATCGGCGTGCTGTGATTTCTGTTGTTGGGCGTAACCGGCGCGCACATGAATGGGCTCGATTGATCTAAGCTTCCCGTAGATCCCCTGGGACTTTGGCTGGCCGGGATGAAAGTATTCGTATCGGCCGATACGTTCCAGTGCCCATTCTTTTGATGCTCGACTTTTTTCTTGGTCGGCAGATCTTTCAGATTGTATTTCAGGTGATTCGGTTCAAGCGGCTTGCAGAATGAGAGCTCCTCTGGGTGTCTAATGCCTGCAACAGTAATCGCGAAAAACTTGTATGTTAATTAATTTCATATTAGTCAAGATCATTAGATTGAGGAGAGAGATAGAGACTCGTGTCTCCTTTGCTTCCGCACGAGGAATCAAAGGCGAAGTAAAAACACAGTCATGATATTCATTCCCTCTAGATATATTCTTATAAGGAAATGGAGTAAGACAAAGATTATATGCAACGCATTGGAGTTTATTTATGAATATGACACACCGATCTCATACTGTCGATCTATTTAGAATAGAATAACCGGTAGAAGTATAAAAAAAACCAGTAGCACCACACAGTAGCTACGGTGAGATTGAGACAAGCTCGAGTAGACAGCAATCGCGTTGCTTTAAACAATGTTATAACGCGATATTTCTCGCAAATGCGGAATTACTTTTTAGGTCATTAGTAGAACGATAAGCTCGTATCTCTGACGGTACTTCCTTCTATTCGAGAGTCAGTTTTATCCTCGCGAGGGAATTATCGCGTTAACCCACTTCCTTGATTAAAAAAAGCGAGCTCACCGCAATGGCGAATCGACAACCGTGACGGTTTATGCGACCTTCGCGTGACAAACAACCTTATCATTTTTATTTCGTTACGTGTAATATTATAATTACCGCTGACGCGCTTGTCCATCTCGAAATTACGATGTGCTTGGCACGATAGAACTCACATGTTTGCCATTTATTTATTCATAATAACTTGTAAATAAAATATATTCATAATAACTTATAAGTAATAATTTGTAAGTAAAATAAATTTTAAATCAAATTTAAGGAACTTGTAGAGGTAATTTAATGATATAAATATATAAAATAATGAAAAACATACAGCCACAGCGCAGAATGTATTTAACGAAAGTTGTATATTTAAAATTTCAAAGTAGACGGTCACAAATTTTGATCATCAATTTTAATTCAAATAGAAAAAAGAATCTTTATCTTGATCGAAGCGAATCTTGGTGCTTAATAATATCTATAAGCAAATTTTTGCAAGTACATTTTTCAGTTAAATTGTATGCTGATTCGATTTATTGGACTTGAAACACAATCGCAAACTGAAGCTAAAATAAAATACTAATATCTCAAGTTAAATTGATTGTCATTTTATTAATGATACTCATAAATTTGTAATGTGCTGTGAAACGGTCATAACAAAAGATTTCGTAATTTGAGAAGATTTCTTGTTCAATCGGCTCGCTACCAAAAAGACAAAGTGACGTAAAGTCATTTAGATAATCATAGAAACTAGCCAGACTAATGTTACAAAACAGATTACGTAATACCATGTTGAAATATATACCTAGTATCTCTCGCGTTTTTACTCGAAATTAATTTTCTTCTTGTCGAAGGACGCTGTAAAATGTAAGACGCGAAAATTTTCTGATTAAGTATATCTTGTACTATCTACATTTTATAATATTAATCGCGATTGACATCTGTACATTCCTTTTCTCGTACTTTTCCTCATAATTGTCGTTAACGAAGACACGCTGGCTTGATTGACTTGCGCCGCGTTCGTTCGTTCGTTCGTTTCTATCGCGCTTCTTTAAACGATGTCAATAGGTTCGCGACTCACCGAGTTCCTTGCACAAATTGATGACCGCGTTGAACGTCTTGACGGAAAAGTCGACGCGGCAGTCGAGGCATCGCATGTCTGGCAATTGTACTCTCAGAGTTTTGTGCATCGGCGTGAAATGCAGCAGCGCATCCGCCGCCACGCCATACTGGTCCAGGGTGCTGCGTGTTCTGGTCAACCAGTGATTTCGTGCCGGCCACCAAAGTGCGTGATCCGACCAATCCATAGCGATATCTGTAACAACAAAAATAACGGAGAAATTAAAGTGGAGCCAAGTCGAATCGGTGATAATGTCTCTAAAAGACCTCTCTAAAAGATCTCTTTCTTCAAAAGTTATACTTGTCTTTTTTTTCAAAGTGATACTGATCAAAGTATAAAAGTGTGCTGCTTCAATCATAAACTTCAAACTTTGAGAAAGATATTTAAATAATTTAAGAACAATAATGCCAAAAAATAAAGAGAAATAGTATCAACTATGCATTAAAGTTGCGATGAGAAAAATAAATTAATTGACAAGCTAAGAAAATAAACAGCAATTTTAAAAGTTTGTAATAAATGAAATGATAGAATAAAGTAGTAATCAAATGGAAACAGTAAATGGAATGTAAAATAGTTTCATTAAAAAATGTACTTAAAAAATGTGTCATTATGATATAACGACTAATTTTATTATAGAAATGTTTGTCTACACTAAAAAAATATAATTTTCACAGCCTATTCTATGAAATTTATTTAACTTATATATATATTTATTAACTTATATACATATATATATATAGTTATTTTACTATTATTATTTAATGGTTACATATAACTAATGAAAATCCAACATTACATTTATATCAGTATATTTTAATAATTAGTTAATTTTAATAATTATATTTAAAATATTTTAATTAAATTTTTAATTAAGTCAGTATATTTTAATAATTTTTGAAATTATTTTCTCATAATTTTATAAAACTAGTTGCGGATATTTAAATTTTTATCATTGCATTGTAGTTGGCAGAACTATTTTGTTTTCTCTGAATGCGGAGAATCAGAGTTTATATCTGTCAAGGATATCTGAAGAGAACACAACGTATGTCCATCCCAAGTAAATATACTTAAGGGCTCGGTGGCAGGCAAGACCGGACGTGAAGACGAGAAGGGTGTTGAGTAAATCAAGGGTTTCGTCCGTCAAAACCGCAGGGATCGCGGCTGGAACAAGACATCCGTCGACGGAATTACGAAGCAAACGGGCGTTTACGCTTCGCCGAAAAGTCAATTTTCACAGCTGTTCGCGCCGCGTCGCACATTTCCTATGGAACTCCGTTTAACGACTTTGGGGTACCGAAGATCGAGGATACGGGTTTCTGAGGGGGAGGTGCCGCTTAAAATTACTATTAAGTCATAGACATGTGGGGCTGCAATCGTGAGGGGCTGCGTGCAGAGTTGATGCACAAGGGAGATCCCGAAATCGGATACGGATGAGAGGAAATGTACGCATATGAGAATGCAATTATAATCTAATTGGAAGAATAAAAAAAGGGTACAAGGGTAATTACAAAATAAAAAAATTCCTCTATAATAAGAAATAAAGAGCCAATTGGAATTTGTGAATCTCGAGATGTGGATGAGCCGCAGATCTGCGAGATCCAAATGATATTTCTAAAAACTCGCGTATAGCCTGGCGGAATACGTTTATATTGCCGTGATCGCAGCTGCGATCTATAAATATTTTGCGGATTTTAGAGAAACCAACCGTCCGATCGTTAACTGTTTGTTTTCATTCGAATAGTCGGCTACTTCGCAGGTTCTCGGATTCCCCACGCACAGAGAAGATAGAGAACAGATTTATCTGTTGTTCAGTTCTTACTTTTCTATTTCTATCCGTGTTTCCATCTTTTCTCGTCCCGTATTTAACTGATGACGACAGCACGTGATAACGTATCGTCTACGCGACGATCGAGATCATCAACCATCGCGAATCTTCACCATTAACACTGCGGGTCAACAGCAAGATCCGGAAATCATCACTGATACGATGTAACTTTCATTCGGTTTAGCGAAAACGATGAAGCCGATATATTTGCTGATATTCTGTGAGGAATGATTGCATGTTGAAGTGCAACGTAGGGTGGCATTTACTTCGTTATGTTAATGACATGTAAAATTAAGGATAGCACAATTCGAGAGAGTGACTTGGACATGTAAAGTGACAGATTCTGATGTCCTTTTCTTAACAAGCTTTTGTCCTGTTCATTTACGTTCAAAGATCCATCTATGTAGCAATAATTTATTTTATCACATTTAAATTAATTTTATTAATTATTACTAAATAATAAAATAAAATAATTTGGCAATTTAAATATTTTTCCTTATCGGTTTTTTTCCGGTTAACAAAAAAATGTATTTAATAAAATAAATTTCATCAATAATTTAATTTTATCAACAGAAAATAAATGTTGTTTACGGATAAATTCTTATCGCCGTTATATCAAGCTGGATGTGAAAAAAATAATGATGAATAATTGCATTAAAAAAAAAGTGATACCAACATCTCTAGAAGACTGAGGAGAAAGAGCGTCTCAACAATGATAAAGTTGCAGGAAGAAAACTGAATATGTTGATATTCAGAAAATATGAAAATTTATTCTCGAGCGATACTCATTTCCAGTTATTTATTTGGTTTGACGCACGAGAGGCATTGGTTTGCAGATGAAAGAGCACGGGAGCAAGTGACGGGTCGATTCAATGTAAGAAAACGGCTGTCGCATAACAATAACTTGTCAATATACGTATACATACATCGTGTACCGCTAGAAGCGGCACCGTGACACACAAACAATCGGGAACCACGTCTTTTCCTGGTCGAGCGGTCACAACCCGCATTTCCAACGCCGGAAATATGTCATCGAAACGATGTCGGAATAAAAAAAGAAATAATAGAGATAACGGCGAATCGAGATAACATCGAATCAATTCATTAAGTAAACGATATATGTAATGATACCTATATATATATATATATATATATATATATATATATATATATATAAAATGAATGGATCACAAAAGTACTCAATATCTCTTCAATGTTGACTTCAATCAATATGTTAGGAATCAAACGCGATTATTTCTAGATATTTGATTTAAACATTAATTTCTGTTGGAGTATTATTTTTTTCAATAAAATTAATCAAAAGTTTAATTGATATAGTATACAAATCTACCATATAAATCATTCTGTTGTTTTAATCATTCTGTATATTTAGAAAAAATCTGTTAAATAATTATTAAATAATATCATATATAATTCTATTAAAACAGTATCAATTGTCTGGCATCAGCGATTGAGGAGATACGAAATAATAGCTCATTGTGCTACTACCTTCGTTTTAATCAAGAAACAACAAACTGAGAAAGTACGTGATTGATGAACCTGGCATCGTGGTCGATGTGAGCAACAAGTCGTATACGGGATGTCCTGCTACTCTTGTCGTTCCTTTCACCCAGGGATTCTTCGACTAATTTGGAATTGATTTTTTTCCTCGGCAAGTAAGTGCTCGAATACAATTTTTTTCATTCCGAATGTTAAATATCTTAGCAACTGAACCAGCTTGAAACGTTGCGAAAGCTTATTAATTAACTGAAAGATACATAAATGTTTCAGCAAAAAATAAATATATATTAAACCAAAAAATATTCTTTTAAACTATTTATCAATTTTTCCAAATATTTTATTCTTTTTACGGAATTTGCCATTATCAAAATATAATACAGTCTTACCACACGAAAAAAACTATATTTAATTTGTTTTAACTAACAAAAAAATCAACCATTAACAAGTTTAAATGAATAAACGAAGATAGACCTTTATAATTTTCTTTAGAAAAAAAATATAATGTATATAAATATGATTCAACATTCTGAACCATAGAAATAATTTGTAATAATAAAGAGAATCATAAGCTTTTCGATTTTAAAGTCTACTAATAATAAATTAATAATATAAATTTTAAAACAATTTACATATGTTTAATTAAGCTTTTTTCCTCGTGGATTCATATTATTTGAAGTTAGTCTTGGAAAAGTAAATAAGGCAAGAGAAAATGGAGATTATGAATCAGTCTTACGTGCAACTACAAAGAGACATAAAATTAAGACATCGCCAAACGCGGATTAGGCCATTCGACTTGAGTTCGCGAATTGCTTTTGTGGCACGTCTCGGTAGCAACGACCGCGATATTTGCGCACGGCACCTATTTATACTCCCTCAAGAGGAACTCATACGCGACACCCGCAGTCCAACACGTGAAATCGGTCTCTGATACGAAGCAGAGCCCATCTGTTCTTATTACGTCGTCGAAGAGTTACGGGGAAAGTTCTTCCGAGCGTGGTTTATAAGCTAAAGTATCCAGGAGCGGAAGAGTCAGTTGGTTTCCTGATACAAGAATCCCATTTTAGCATTCTTATCCTGTCTGGATCTGAAGAGTCTGATGCAGGAGTTTGCATTAAGAGAATTCAACAGTCTACATGAAAAGAACGAATTTTGTCGAAGTGTCCATAGAAAAATTTACCTAAATACAGATCTGAAAATAATTTTATTGAATCGTCAAAATAATTGTGTAGGACATTCAAACATAATGCGCAAAGTTTCAATATTCTAGCAATCAGTTTGAGCGTCCTACTTAATTATTTTGATAGTAAAACAAAATCATTTTCAGATTTATACCTAGTTAAATTTTTAGATACTTTGATAAAACCATTCTTTTCGTATACAATTAGCTTCATTAATCTTTTATCATGGAAACATGCACTGAGAAAAATTTCTGATTGAAAATGGAAAAACCAGAAGATGAATGTTTCCCAATGTGACGATTACTAGAATAAAACAGAGCACATTCAATTTCTTTACACGCACGTAATAATTCTGACAAATGAGAAAACAAGTTAGAAACTGAAATGGGCTGTACAAAAATACAACGTAACGTTTATGGCTTTCTGGTTAACACATGGCTACGGAAATCTTGAAAAAAGCCTCCAATCCTCAGTGGCATTGCAAAGTTGCATGGATGAACATCCGCTGTAAACGACGAAAGGCTTACGGGCACGTGCGACCTGTGTAAACTCCGAAGGAGCGTTTACAAACGCTGTTCGGAGTAAGGAGGGTGAACTTTAATAAGGGAACAAAGCGGGGCGCGCACGTGGCAACCGTACCAACATCCCCCTTCCCCTCTCATGAATGTTACGCGGAAGTTAGGATATAAAATTATGACGCGATAACAAGGCACTCGTAATCCACGTGTATTATGCAGCAAGAACCGGACCCTCTTTCTCTCTCTTCCCCTCTCTTCCCTTACACGAATTCCAGCGCGGAAAGTAAAAAGCTTCCTCTCGTTCCCCTGGCTCTCTCCATATTTCGCGTGAAGAAACGCGAGCTATTCAACACTGGAAAAGGGGACTGCAAGGACACGTGCTACCGAGCTTGTCGAGATCGAGAAAGAAGGGGGCAAGACTACCTCAGGGATGAATCGAGGGTGAAACACTGCAGAAATTTAAAATGGAGTAATTTCGACACGGCCCTACGAAAAAAAAGCGCAAATAAATAATTTGTACACAAAGTTTGAATTTTATCGTGTAAAGTGTATTGAAATTTAGTAGAACAAATTTAAGAATTAATTATGAGGCTCAATATCATATAAACTCAAGTTTTTTGTCATATTATCAAATAGACGTAAAATAACTGAGAAACTAATTCTATTTGAAAATATATATTTGTAAAGCAAATACATATTATTATATATATTATAATATGTGTATATAAAATATCTTGATTAATATGAATAAGTAAGATTAAGAAACAAAATTGAAGATAATTTGTATTTATTACCTAAATTATTATTTAACATAGATTTATTATTATTATTATTATTTAACAGAGATTTAAATGATATTTTTTATTAAAATACTAGGTATTGATAAATGGTATGTATGATATTATTTTATCATAGATATTTTGTATCTTATCTTTCTTCATATTGCGAAAATGCTACACATGATTTCTAAGTGTGCAAAAGAGTTATGTACATAGATAACAATTTTAATATCTGATAAAAAAAATATATATATATATATATATATATAATAATATATATAGATACTAATAAATATAAATATAGGAATCATGAGAATTAATTGGAGACGTACAAATTAATGCTAATGTTTACAAGGTTGCCACAGAAAATGAATTTTAAAATTTTCTGACTTTTCCAGATTTTCCAAATAAAAATGGGAAATTTTCATAACTAATATGTAAAAATATGTAAAAATTTTAACATTTAGAATTATTGATTGTAAGAAAGTTACCTTATATTATTCAAAATGTAAAAGAAGCTTAATAACATAATAAAATTTCGGCGACAAATTCAAGTAAAAAAAAATTAATTAATAGGAAAAAAGAATACAATTAGGATGAAAAAAAATTAGAATCAAATAAAATTACTGAATAAAATATAAATTTTAATTATTTTTTTAAAATCGTTTAAAGTACACGAGTTTTGAGCATATTTGACTATAAACGTCAGATATAATATTTAAAAAATTATAAAAATTATTTGGAATACATAGGAGCAGTTTAAGGGAATTATAAGCAAAGTTCAAAATTCCAGTCTCTTTTATATTTTTCCTAACTTTTCCCGGTTTTCCATGATCAATTTCAATTTCCCTGACCTTTTCCAGGTCTGTTGCAACCCTGGTTTAACATAATATCATAAAACATACACAGATTCTCGGATAATATAACGGTCCCTAACATTTATGACAATTCTCTGCGGTATTCTGACAATCGTTCCACCATGTGCTCGAACACCGTCCTTAACTACGCGCTTGTTCAAAAGAAAAGACGGAGAAGACGTAAATCCGAGTCTGAGTCGCACCCAAACGAAGGCGTCGTCCAAGTATCCCTCGCTACTCGTGTTTCTCGTCCCTCTTCACTTCAAAGTCCAAAGCGTGCTCCAACATTATCGAGCCACCCTCTTACGATGTACAAAGGCGTACGAATACAGTAGTAGAGTATCATATGAAGACTAGAACACGGCTTCAGTCTCTTTGGCTGTTCGCCCGATTGATTAACCGCGTCGCTTTCTCTTTGCAATTTTATAAATGCCGAGACCCCATAGTTGCAAAATCAAAGCTATATACTTTGAAATTTGGAATCTTCAATCAGGAAAAAAGACAACACACATTACAGTCTCTATACAATAAATAAAATATTCCTGCAGCTTTCTTATTTATAATGTTAATAAATCATATGTACATAGATCAATCAGAACGAAAACTTGTTGCATCGAAATCTTCTACTTTTTAATTCATTTCTAAGATTTGTAAATTCATCATGAATTCCATGAATAAACTGGAAAACAATTAAGGCCCCAGGGGTCAACCAGTCGACGAAAGATATGCAAATTGACGAACCTGTTGCGTTGAGTTCTATTTAAACCAAATCCCCCTTGTATCGCGTTGTAACATAATCGGATTTTCATGGTATAAACGATTGGATCGCCGAGAGAAGAAGGGAGTGCAATGATTGATGTCGTGATTATATTGCTAGTGGCGTAACAGTAGAAATGTGCAACTCCAGAAATACTTCGATACTTATCTCTTATATAAGTACAATATATATATCAGTACTTTATCAGGTGTTTCATAAAACTGTATATAAGAAAATAAATATAGATTCTTGATATAAAAATTATATATTACTGTTGAAATATATAAATGCTGCTATTTAAAAGAATTACAAAAATTATCTTTTAACGTGAAAAATAAAATATTAACTGTCAAATTTTTGTTAAGAATATTAATTAAATAAAAAGTTACAGACAATTTATAAACAAAGTTTTATTATGTCGAAATATGATAAATCAAAACTACGTCAGCGGAATAAGAAAAATTTATAGAATAGCAAAACATTTTATATGCTCTGACTTAATCGTTCTAAACTCTAAAATAAACGCTTACTCAGACGCAACGCTTTCATTCGGTTTAATACGTTTGTAACGTCGCGATATGAAGTTCTTTGTGTACCACTCGTAATTTAATACCGTGTAAGATAGGAGATCAGCCGCGAAACGATCAGTTGTTTCGTGTAGAAACGTTTGAAAAACATCTCATCATTATATAGTTAGATTCCTAGAAACATTTTTTTCATTTACTTAGTTATTCAGATAAAATTTTATATTATTCAGTCGCAAATCTTCATTATTTTTGTGTTTATTATACTTTATTTAGAATGCGAAAACAACCTTTGATACGTTTAATAAACGACTATAAGGTTGGAATAATCAACAGCGGGTGGTTCCCAGCGACATAAACTAGCATGTTTACGTCCAAGGATTGAAAACGGAATTTTTACCCTTGAGAAATATTATTATGCTTCTCTGGTTGCTACATTAATACGTAAATAACATGTTACATGATAATTTTATGAGAAAAAGAGATTGACGCAGTAGACGGTTAGTTGAATATAATTGTATATAATGTTGGATACACATATAATATGATCGTTACTGTATTAATTGAAGTAAAATGATACGCATACAGTAAATTATTTTCGGGTTATTCAATTTTATATATTTATGTACACAATATATATATATATATATATATATATATATATATATATAAAGATAGAATAAAATAAAATATCACAAAAAATTCATACATTTATCATCTCAATTTGTGTAACATTGAGTATTAAAAATAGTCAGGTGTTATTATAGACACTTTAAATCATCAACATAATATCAACAAAGGTTCTGAATTTTAATGAAAACATTTTTAAAAATCTCCAAAAAGCTTAATAATTTTAATTGATCATAAGCACATCAAGCGTAATTAATTTGTAGTCAAATTAATTCATTTTGAATCAGCAATTAAATGATTTTTTTATTTATAAAAAATTGGAAACTTGTGAGTTTCCAATTCTACAAATGTTTAATTATAACAAAATGACTGCATCTTTTCATTATGATTTTCACTACTAATTTATTAATTTTATGATTCATTAATGATATGATTCATTAATAATATTAATCAAAATATAGTCAGAGCATCTTTTAATTCATTATGGTATTAAATTCTGCTCTTAAAAGCTTTACAGTATTAGAAACGTATTAACAGAACCTTGTAAGACTGTATGCAATGAAATATCACGTGGTATCGATTGATCGCTCAGACGCGTGCAACAGGTGTTCGTTTAATGCAGCTTGCATCATCATACATTGAAATTACCATTCAATGAAAATATCTATGAGAATACATAGGTAGAACAATCCGTTATTGATAGTACTATAAAGAAAATGGTTCTATTAAAAAAAAGTACATAATAACTAATAGAATGACATTTTTTTAATATAAAATTCTCTAGTCCCGAATATATGTTATTACTACTTTGACGATATGTCGAATGATTTATTTTCCAAGATACAAATTGCACAAATCGCAAAGATATTATCAGTTCTTTTGTGAATTTGTAGAAAAGAAAGTAGTTAAAAGGAAGTGAGAAAAAGGATTTGTTTTATATTCTCGATTTATCTCTCGATCTACTTAGAAGCCGCTACCTTTCTGATCGGACATAAAGGAATACTATTAAGGCATTCGAAAGTAAGGCTTTTAAACGCACGTAGGAGTGCAAAGCGAATCCTTTCCTTTCTTGGTATGCTCTGGAGGTAGATATCTCCGTCATCGAGAGATCTTACACACGTAACAAGTACCTGATTAAAAATGTTTCCCACGTTTCACGCTCCCCATCGTCAAGTTCGAGATAACAAGTAAGAAATAACGGACACGTCCGAATTTACCGGAAAGCACGAAAGTCTGATAAATAAAAATTCGCCGCGGCCATTTCCTTCCATTCATTTATTCACTACAATGTTTTTCAAATTTCTTATGCAGCAGTGGTTTGGTCTCAAAACAGATTGATATCTTTTTTGTTAAGCACGAAAGAATTGGTATGACGTGTAGCGATCATATAATGTCTATTTTAGAATAGAAATGAGAAAAAGGAGAAAACGATTGACGCGTATCGTTACGATGACGCTGCCTGTATGGACTTCCTCTGTGTGAATGAATATGTATGTTGAATTTAATTAACAAGTCAAGGCCGTAGCAACTGTTTCCATTGCAAACGAACCATCGTCGCTATCGTTATTCTAGAATCTGACGCTATTCACGTTTTCCAGAGAATGTCGATGTTTGATTAGCGTTTATTTTAAATGTAGGGCCGCGACACACACTTTTGCATAACGCATTGTGCATAAGAAAATCAACCAATCAAAGTTCTTTTTTTTCATAAAGTGAAAGGAAAGGTAAGGATTCAGATTGGTTGATTCTCTTATACGTTGTGCTTTATGCAAAGGTCTCTGTCGCGGCCCTTAGGATGGCAAAAGTTATGAAGTAACATAATAAGAAAAAAGCAGTAAGTTATCCGCTGATATATATATATATATATATATAAAAGTACTATGTATTATAAACCTCTTTTTATAAGGAATTTATTTCTAGCATTCGCATTGACTCTTAACACCGTTAAACTCTCTTTCCCTCTTTTATTTCCGCAGCAAAGGAGAGGAGACTGGAAAGCGAGCGTGAGTCTGCAGAACGCGGAAGAATATTTTCTAGTTGTTGCTATCTAATCGGCATCTGCGCAACAAGATTAAGATATGTACAGTAACGCCTGTCTTGCATTGGATATCTAATCGCTAGACGAGTTCATGTGAGTTTGTTATTTAAAGTAGGCACGATCGCCGTTAGCGATCGCGAAAACATACTTAATCATATGCTTTATAATCCTTAATGTTTCAATAGGAGACAATATTACAGTATTGTCATACAATAAAATAATTACAATTAAATGTCTTAATGTAAATGTAAGCATTTTTAACAAGCAAATTTTGGTCAATTAATTTGCGTATTCATATAATATCACTTTAACTCAATACTTTAAGATACGTAAGATAAATATTAGATAAATACTAGTAGAAGTATTAATAAATATTTCCCTTTTCTTTTTCAATAAACATTAACCAAAAATAACGTAACAATTTCAACGTTACAATTTCATACTCAATAATGTTTGTTACGTGTATACATAATATACATTTACATGGTGTATTACATTTATATTGTTGAATGTGATATTATAATATTGATTTATGTTGCTGTGAGTGGTATTTATTGAGTTATAACTTGCACACTGAGGAAAAAATTTGTTCATTTAACTACATTAATTTAATTTGCCTTTATTTCTTTCGACAAAAAAATGTACATATTTAAATTAAACATATTATATTTAACATAAATACATACATTCTCCAACAAAAAAAAGTAAAGACGAATTAAATTAATTTAGTCGAATAAACAATTTTTTTACAGTGCATTATTGTTTCTATCTTATTAGCCGTTAGAAATTAAATATACAGCAAAAATGAATAGATGAATACAAATTGTAAACCAATGAACGTATTTTTTCGCAATATTTCTATCAAATGTTCAAAATTAAATTAACAATAATGTTTCATTAATGAATAAGCAGAAAGACGGAAACCGCATTTTTAATAATTTTCAATCACATTAGGAAAGACTATTGGAATTTATAAAGCGTAGGAGGCTACCAGCAGTATGTCGACGATGTAAAATCAGGTCAGAACACTCCTTACGTTCGATATTCGGTATCCATAAAATGATATGACGGTTTCGCATAAGATGCTTAGGAGGAAGAAGATAAAAAAAAGGAAAAACCTATAGGCATGTATCGAACAGTTTTGCAAAAGATTGCCACTAAAATTTTATGTCAAATGGCAGGAATAATGTAACAGATGTAGCAAACACCATGGACATCAAGCGTTGAAAACACACAGCGAATAGGTGGGAAGATACCGAGAGTGAGTTATAGTGGTGACTGTAGATAACGATGCAGGGACGTATCGATCTTGTCGACGAAAACGTAGACCGATATACGCGGGTGTGTCTAACGAATTAGACCAATTGGACGCAGTTATTGCAGAAAGAAATCAAGTTTAAAACGCAATCTTTCAAATACAATTGTTTTAGGAAAGCATTAAATATAATACCTCGCAATATGGTATCAAGTTAAGAATAAAATAATTATTTTATTCTGTAATAATTATAATATAGTTATTAAACTTAATAGTTACAGCTACTTTGTATTTTGACAGTTTATTTCTAATAAATTGGATCTATTGCGGGTAGTATTCTTCGTATTTTTAATAGAGAAATAAAAGAAATCTAAAAATTACGAAAGATTTTTCAACATTGAAATCTAAAATTCCGTTAAATTAATTACTACGGTTAATTTCTTCCTGAATAATTATAATCAGAAAATTATAATTCACGCCAGAGCCTCGACTTATCGAATTATTCGGATTAATACAATACTTATTGGCATTAATCGCTTCTAATTAAACTTTAATTCAAGAACATGCTCGTCTCTCGATTAACGGCAGACTCAATTATGTTCTTTTTCTCGAAATGATCTTTTAATTTCTCTCTGAGACGTAGGAGTAACTTTAGAATTATTTAAAGAAGAGAAACTCAGAACTCTCTATCAATTATATCAAAATTCTAGGAGTGCTAATATAATAGAAGTTCTATTATAAAGATCTATTTGAAAGAAAACAATAGAAAATAAAATGGAAATTGAACAAGAAACAACATTTACATTTAGATGTGTGGGTAATAATTACACGCATTTCCAATCACAGATGTAGGTTCGAAGTGACGTTCATGTGTGTATCACCCACGCGCGCTATCACACGAGATGAAAGATTGCAGGAAGTGCTTTTGCATAATCCTACGTATATTATAGTGACGTGCCTATATTCATGTCGACCGTAACAGTCTTTAGAAGTCCGCCTCCATAGTGAACGGAAAATCGCTACACGTCAAAAATGTATTCCATGTTGTGAACATATGATATATAAGATAAGAAAGAAAGTTGAAGAAATTACAGATCAGCATAATAGTGCGAATGCTTGTAAACATTTTCAGTTAAAAAAAAATAAGCTATTAATAACGAAATATCTTTCTATCAACAAAATCATGATATTAGAAAAAAGGAAAATTTTTTAAAAATTTATCTAAATATTTCTTAATATCTAATTATAATTTTTGTTTTTATTATAACAGTATTATTAACATTTATAAGAGAAGAATTAAGATTTTTATTTTAGTATAAATAAAAGTTTGATAATCTTCTTCTGTAAAAATAATAATATTCTTTTGAAATCTGCATAGATTTTTTAAAACTCTGTTTTCATTTTATCGTACAATTAACAGAGCACATAAAAATTGGGATTTTCTTATAAATGAAATTTTTCCAAGACCATCAAAAAGACAAAAGATTAGCGACGAGAGAATTGTATACGAAGAAGCGAATAGCTACACATGTATGTACAATTACATGGATGACGAGGGACTGCGGGAGCAGTTGAAAGTGCCGGTCAGAGGGAGAAAAGGGAGAAACACGTGGAAAAAAAACAAGAGTCTCACAAAGAGAGGGAGGAAGATGAATGAGTGGCAAAAGCGAACGGAGGGCGACATACGGAGGGGGCGGAACGGAGGACAATAAATGTCAGAACAACGACCTCCTGATGGCTAGCCGGACGGATCGTCGACCATCATGGGCAAAATTCTCATCGCAATACCCGAATTTGAGATTGATGAGCTTCATCTTTCCATTGACATGTTGTATTTCTTACAAATTAGTGTAGTTGAAAAAAATTTCTGTCGAGAAAATATCATTTCAATCCTATTAGAGAAATTGACGTAAAAAATTAAACTGAGAATTTTGTCATTTCAATTTATAAATTTAATATTTAAAAACTAAGAGACGTTATAAAAAAGCTCGATTAAATTTCATTAATTAATAAAAAAAAATCAAACCTTTAGATTTGATCTAATTGGCCAGTAGAGATTAATTATGCTAATTTTAATTGACGAAATTAGCATAATTAATCTCCACCAGCCAAGTTGAACTTTCAAGACACAGTCGATAATTTGATTATGAATTCTAGTAAATAAATTTAAATCTGTAGAAAATAAGTGAAATACAATCCGACTTCTATGAATATAAACTCATTGTTAAAGTTTTTTCTCAGATTTTTATACAGTCTGGAACAATATAAAATTCTGCACTAAAACACAAAGACCCATCAGGTTGTTGATGAAAAATTCAAAATTCCACACGGCCGATAGATAGTTAAACAAATTTTGTTGAGTAAATGTTATTATTTCGAATTTATTAAAAAACTTATTTGATTAAATATTGAATAATTAAATTAACTTTGCATCACTTCAATTTACAAATTTAATATCAAATCTTTTTTACAAAGCATTGTAAAAAAGATCCGATTAAATTAAATTTTCGCTAAGGAAAAATCAAACGATTCTGATCTAGTCTAAGAGTCCATTTCTCAAGTGGACGCACTTGAGAAACTTCTTGTCTAATACCATCCTGAAGTACAAGAAAAGAATTTCGTGGTACGTCAACGAGAATTCGCAGAATGGTTGCAAGACGGTTGTGTACGCCATATATTTTTCTTAGATTTTCCTAAAGCCGTGAAGCAACACGGAGGAATATGGCGTCATATGATAAATTTGGTTTATGGCGTCTGCCGTTCTCCTTCTCTTCAGCCCTTCCGAAAGGAACTGGGTCACAGTAAATATATTTATAGAAAGGGAGTTTCTCCCGAAGGTGGGGATGACTGACTGGCAAGTCATGGAGAGATATTATTGGATCCTCGTGATACTAGCCACGGATCTCTGTGTCTTTTTCAAACAAATCGCCGAGTTGGTGCGTCTTAAAAAGATGACTTGGCAGATGGTAAAAGACTGCTTTAAAAATGTCTTCTCTGGTAGTAAAGCGTGAGCGGTTAAAATACTTTTACGATTGTCTACTTTCAGCCGGGAACGTGCGACAATATAAATACCTAACTTAATTAAGTCGCTAATTAACTAACGATGTTAATCTTCATAATTTGATACAACACGTATGTATAATTGTAAGAACATGAAAATAAAAATATTCAAATTAATATATAATAATATAATATATTATATAATAATTAATTAATATGTAATCTTTTTAAAAATACAATACGTTGCAAGAAAAAAATGACAATATTTAACGAGAAACTTACTCACAATTGTTAAGTTTTTAAAATTAAATTCATCTCTCTAACAATTACGAGCCTACACGAAGAGAATTTTTTATTAGTGTGTGTTCTGAAAATATAATGAGACAACATTGTATTTCAAAAAATTTTAATGTAAATCTCTCTCATTCATTAATAAAACTACAATAAAGTATAAAATAAGTTTAATTAATTTTACTGAAGTGCATAAAAATTTTTTAAATATTCTATCGTACTACAACTGCCATGAACACTGAATTTTCTTTTAAAATTTATCCTGAAAGTATGATAGTTGTATGTTATAAAGTATGACTATTATATACATTTCCTGTTATTCACATTCATAATCCTGTTCCGACCGGCATGATCCTCCGACGCACGCAAGAGGGATCGCAGCGGGGGTGCAAGGGAATTCAAAGAACGATCACGAGACAAATCGATTTCACCCTCGGCTGCGGTCGTCGTCACAAAAGATATCCCGAGCGGATCGCCGGTGTGTCGGGAGCGACCGTTTTCCGCGCGACACCATGTAAAAGTGAGCGGAAAAGGCGGGAGAGAATGAGGGGGAAAATAGCCGGGTAGAGGGCAAGTGCAATTAGTCGTTCCACGGGAAATGCACGCGGTAATGAGACACGACCGAGGCCGTGTTGAATTCGCGTCCGCACTTCCGGGATGTAATTCCGGCGCGTCGTCCCTCTTTTCATTCCTTTTATCAAGAATTTCTTGTGGAATATCCCTGAATATCACACACTTTTCTAAAGAAACTAATAGGCTTCACAATCATGTTACAGAAATCTATATTTTATTAGATAGACTATTTTTAGTATCAGAGCGTGATTGATAAAATCAACTAAAATAATCCGTTAATTTATCGACAAAAAGAATGATTTTGTTTAAATATTAAACAATTTCTCTTTTTCGAGATTGCTTCAATTTTCATTAAAGTGAGATTCTATTCTAAAATGTTTAGAAAGTAGCTAGATTTTTAAATATATTTCAACAATGGCATTTTATATGTATCTGATTGTGATATAATCACTATACATTGTTGATACTTAGGAGTAACTCGGTTGCTCTTCTTTAGTGAAAGGAAATCGCTCGAGTCATTTTCCGTCGTTTTCGAGGAAATCGCGATCAAAACGCCAACTCGTAAAACGCGCTGCTGTAAAGACTCGTGTAAAATCTCGCTTAGATAATAACCTTTTCTGCGCGAGAACCAATGAGAGAAAGAGGTTTCAACATTGCAAAATATATTCATGCCGCGAAAGTTAGCTCGGGGCTAAAAGAACGAAGAGAACACGATGATTGCCATTTGCTTTGTCTCTCAATCGATTTATCAATGCTCCTCTGATCCGGTCCCTCTTTCCGGTACATTTATGTATAGGACTCTTTTCTCTCCTGGAAATCTACCCTTCTGTCAACGGAATAAAAAAAGCAACAAACTCACTTTCATAAATCAGAGAAAACTTATTTGAGTTATATAGCTGTTTCGAAAGTAAGAGTTGTCTTATATCTTTATATAAAGGAAAGAATTTCGTTGTTAAATAAAAAGCATTAAGCTAAACTATGTACTACAAACAAATAGCTCAGCAGGATTATAGTAAGTAGGCGATAAGAATTGCGTCACGACGCGAATATAAATCAATACGTTAAGTTTGGAAGTCTCGAAACGCGTAGTGCTGATTTTTTTCAAAATTATCATACATTTACGGCCATTTTGTTTCAAGAATTCCAAGAATGTTCTACGACAGTCTGTTCATTATCTATGATTGATTAAATTTGCATTCATTAAATAGATATGTTAAGATATCTATTTAAGATAAATCTTGCGTATATTACATCCGACTGATAGATGCACAAACGAATTAAACTTCCTGAAAAGGACGAAATGAAAAGTATACAAGAGTTACGTGAAAGGAAATAATGTGTAAGTGTGCGTACGAGTGCAAGGATATCGGTCGCCTTATCAACTTGCATATCCTTCAACTCTACACCGAGTATCATCGACTTCCGCTGATGTCAGATCTCCTCTTTCCCCGTAACATGTTTCCGCTGCAGAAAGTAAGCTTCGTGAAGCTTTCCACTGTTCGACGACGTTTACATCCTGATCGCGAACATTTGGCGAAACGCGAAGTCGAATTTAATATCAAAAATTGCTGATAAAATTCTGTTTTCATGATCACTTCTGGTTTTATATGAGAAAATCGTGATACTAGTTTATATAATACTTGCACAACTCATTGATTTATCAAACGCAAAAAATATAAATTCTCTTATCGATGATTTTATTTAGTGTTGCACTAAAAAAAATATTAAATTTCAATAAATATTGGTTTCAATAGTTCCAAGTAAATATTTACTAAATGTAATCATATAAATTTATTTTACAAAACCATTAATTTGATTTAACTACCATTTTTTATTAAATAAATATTCATTTACTGTAAATAAATGTTTACTAAGTAATCAAAGAAATATGTTTTAAGATTTAGTAAATTTTTTTTCAGACTTAATTAAATAAGTAGCCAATGACTTGTTTAAAATTTATTTTGTTCGGAATATTTAGACATTATTAATCTGTTTATTATTTTCTTTAATTTGTTATGTTCTGAAAAGAATAAAAAGGTAAATGTCAATTAAAAAAATGAGATAAAATGAAGATTTATGCAACACGACTCAATTACCTTTTCAAATTTTATTAATCTCGCGATTTTTAATTCATGATAGAGCTCGATACAACTGAATTCGATTTAATGCAGTACAGCATAACAATTTAATCTCGTTTAAAATATGAAAATTTGAAAGAAGAACAGATCAAGTTTTCTACGAAGTTGAGGAAAAGGTAAATCGTATATATTCTTCGAACAAAATCTGCGCAATTTCTTTGCGAACGTCAGTTCAAAGCGGCGAAGAACAGGGTAGAGATGTTCGGATGCGCGTTTGATAGAATATTTCGTGTATTTATGTAAATATTTCGGGGAGGATACCACGGATCGACCGGTCGTATCGGCCTTAGACGTATCGGCGTGCTGTCGTGTACGCAAGGTCGCTGCACCGACGTCATTTGCAGCGACGGTCGAACGGGCAGGTAGCGGTGCATGCCCGCGTATCACCATATTGTTATCGAAACGCGATCGTGCCGTATGAACATTCAGCGACCGTTGCATCTCGTGGTTAACTAACTCGCGCAATTAACAATCGTTGGGTGTAACAGCCGGAGGCGACTGCCGCTTATCGGAGATATCCCGCGCGATTTTTTTCTCATTTATTATGCACACATACCTCGTATAGTACAGATCTTATATTATTTATTTTGCATACTTTGATATCTCATTATTCGATGGAATGCTGGTTACGAGATACGCCACAATTGAGAGAAATTATAGGAGTCTAGCAAATAATATCCAGGAAAAAAATGGTGCTTAAGGATATATCAGGTCGTATCAGATGTACATAGTTAATACAAAAAGTGATTGGAATTGAAAATTTATACTTTTCGTATAAAACTAAATATTATATATGCACAAAACAGTTCAATATTTATATTTAATACAATTTTACAGTTTAAATAAAAAATTTTCTCATTTTATTTTAATTTTTTTTTAGAAAACAGGCATATTTTTTATTGAAATAATTTTTTATCCAGGTTTTAAATTGTCGCTAAAATTTGTGTATTACTTTCATATACAATACAATGTAGAAAAATCTGAAATTTTTTCATAATTTTCCTTTTTTGTTAAAAAATATGTACACATCATATAATGCAGCTTTAAAAACGTAATGCTTGTTCGCTGAATAATTTCGTAAAAAGAGACTTGATCAGTGTTTAGTACTTAACAGCAAAAATGCGCGGAATGCTTGATAATCACGCGGCCGATTACTTCCGGAAACAATGATAACGTAACCGTACAAACATCGCCTCTTTGTTCCCTTCGTGCTGATCGATTCAAGATTTTATGAATACGCCGCAAGCATGTATTAATACATAGGTTGGCAGTAATTAAGCGATATACTACTCATATTTTTTCCATATGCGTGGCACTCCGATTAATATGAATGGATCCCTTTCATAAGACAGCCACGCGTTCCTTAGTTGATAAACATGATTCGTGTACGTTAAGAGTCTTCTCTCTCTCTCTCTCTCTCTCTCTCTCTCTCTCTCTCTCTCTCTCTCTCTCTCTCTCTCTCTGTCACATACACACAACATATAGAGTGTCCGAGATATACTTTAAGGTACATAATGCTCTTGAATGCAATAAACGACACGTACAAAATAAAAAAATATATGTAATGGAAACTTAGCCAAACACATACACATAAATGTGATTACTGAATATATATCGTATATATGTATATGTATAAATAAATATCAAAATATAAGTTTCGTCTTCCACACAAGTTTTCGTGAAAATATTAAGACTCACTAAAATTTCAATCGAGAATTGTGTCTAAAAAATTTCTAATTTAGCTTCTGATACATGTACATTTAAAAAAAAAGTTTTAATGATTAAATTTAAGAGATAGAGGTTCATAGCGCTTATTCGTTTTTGCTGTGCAAAAATAGTTTAGTATTTTAAATCCTAACTTTAATTTTGTTTAATGAAATAAAAATTTTTAATTATCTCTTATAAATTATATCATCTATATATTGCTACATTAAAAAGAAAAAATTATAATAGAATACTAGGAAATATTTAGACAAATTTTAGGGAAGTTTCAATTTTTTTAAATATTATGACTTTGTTGGTAAAACAATTCGTTATTTATAAGTTATTTTTGTTATAACTATTTATGCTACAACTATTTCTTAAAAATTCTGGAAATTTGTTTAGAGGCATTCACAATATATTATATATTTGCACTACTATGCTGATCTCGACAAAGTTTTTCGACTTCATTTCTTTATCTTACACGCCGTATGGCACAACACGGAATGTTTTTTTTGCGTATAGCGGTTTTTCTGTTCACTATAAAGGCGGATTTATATTTTATTCACAAGAAGGATATAAACTTAAGTCGTGATGCGTGTCCGATCGTGCACGTGGTTATGTGAGTTCATATGGATCGAAAAAAATTGCGATTTATGGACATAAACGACAAACGCGACAATGCGTAGGCTTTGATCGACCGCACAATTCTTTCGACTGACTTTTATCGACTATTATTACCGTTTCTCCGATCGTATACATATATCGTGCATCATTGTCGAGCATCAGCATTCACATGCGCCATTCAAACTTTTCAAGTGCGCTTAATTATCGTTTCTATAAATAAAACGGCGCGTAACGTTCCTTTGATAATTTGACATAACGCGCATTGTGCAGACGCATCGCTCAATGGGCGCTTTAGAGAGGAGCACGACGAGAGGAACAATATTGCGCGCGTCAAAAGAACGATATCGAGAACGAGCGGAAATCCCAAACAATCTAAAAAAGAGAGAGCGAGAGAGGAACAGAGGAGACTGGAAAAAAGAGAAGAGTAACGACATTTTGATTCGACGAATAATTGACAATGATTTTATCTCCGAAGACTGGAATAGGAAAAGCTTGCTTTTAGAATTTTTCTGATAACTTTCTATTTGTAATTCAGTAGACAAAATAGCTTTGCAATATATATATGCGTATATACACTAAAACTATGTACACCAAAACTATATGTAAATACAATAAAATATTCATTGAATTAATGAAAATTAGTCCAATGAATTGTCATAATGATTTAGCTTAGAAAACTATTACTAGAATTCATTGAAAGAATGAATATGTAGTTATAAATGAATCTAGTTCTTGTATCAATGAATTAACTACATTAAGTCGGACATTAAGTTGGATATTGATTAATGATCAACCAAAAATGACTAAAATTTTTTTCAGTATATATATATATATACACCTATATAATTGCTGTAAGATTTTTTAACATGATTAGTTTGTATACATTTAGATCCACTGAGGAACGAAAAGATCAATCATACTAAACAATTACAAAGCTACCTTTTCAGTTAAATATAGCCAACGTAAATTTTACCTACTTAAATGAAAACTTTTAATTAAAAATTAACTCTTAATTAATTAATTAAATATTTATTTAGCTCTACTATTTTTATTTAACTGTATATCTGAGACTCGTATAATTGCGTTAAGAATCTGTCGAGTTGCGTGTTTTATTGATTATGAGTCGAGTATCGAAGTCTACTTTCCTGCGATGGAGACACGAGACTTTTTCGTAATTGAGATAATTTAAAAGTTCATGCTCGATGAAAATCACGCGAATTCGCGTGGAACGGTGACATTGTACGGTATCAAAGCGCCATGAATGGGCACAAAGGCGTCCGAGTGAATGGAAAGCGCGAGAGACAAGTTCCGCCTACGCATCGAGACTCCATACAGGTAGACGGATAATGTACACGTCGGTACACTTAGTTACGCACTAATAGACGTTGCGGATGCTGGAAGGAGCCTTCGTGTGGCGAATGTATGTAGGCGAGGATTTCCCGCGTCTAATGATCGATCTGGATCGATCTATATGAAAAACAAATATGCGAAAACAATAAAAAGAAATCTTAAAGTAAAGGCTACTCCAGGCGACATACTTAATGTATGCCAACTTTATGCACAAATATTGGAATACATTTATATAAATAATTATGCATATCATGTGTGTGATATTTGTAAGTAAAAAATAAAATTCTTATTCTAATTTATTCGCAATTGCTAAACACATTTTTATTTCACAGGTTACTTAAATAATTTTTTTTATTAAAAAAGTTAATTTTATTCTTTATGAAAAGAATTTTGCTAATTTATAGGTATATTTAGCTGGATATAGATTTGAAAATAATTTTGTTAAACCGAAAATTTTGTTAAATCAAAGTATTTTTGTAAAATGCCCAATCTGATTACTAGAATCTTAAAAAAACTATTTGCAGCATTGATCATGCTTAAGCCTTCTATATAATTATTATAATGGTCCAATATTTTTTCAGATTTATGTGTGCATCTAGTTAAATTTTTTAATATTTCAGTAAAAATTGTTTTTTTTTCGTATTGTACAATATAGAGTCTTCGCATTAATTTTAATTAACGCGCGGTCGCGAACGAACTTTTACGAATCTTTAAAGAAAATAAAAGAGTTGTTTGCGTGATGAAGAAAGTCGTGCTATCACGGATGAGCGCCCAGATGGTGGATTATTGTAAATGATTTAGAGATAGCACGTTAATTAATTTCTATGACGAGACGCGCTTGAAGGTGAAACCAACAGGTAGCCACGTTAGCGCAAAAAAATATGTGATAAGATAAAGACCAGCTACATAGTGATAATTACGGAGCATAATATTAGCACAAGCTGATAATTCACGCGAAAATATACTTTCTCCCTCTCGAATGTGCTGTTATTTTTCTAGAAACGTCAGGTTAAGCCTACCCACCCAAAACGTTTGGAACTGCATGCATTAATGCAATTTAGTAAAAATATACAATATTTATAAATTTATTAATATAAATTTAAAAGATATACATTTTATATATCTTTATATTGATTAATTAGTTATTTATTTAAATTCAATTTTCTCCTAATAGCGTCATAAATTTAAGTGGTGAAGTTTTTAAAGTTTTTCGAGGTGCCTACATGTTTCAAGCATCTCCTCCGCGTAATAAAACAATTTCAAATCTCAGCACATGCAACAAGGCGAATACTCGCGGATTAGACGTCACACGAGATCTTTTTCGCCATGATGCAATTCGCTAGATCGCGTCGTTCCTCGCACATTTATCCGCTTAAGCGGCAGCTATTTTCGCAAGACCGATGCATTACGCCGGTGACGCGGTGGACGTTACTCTTCAACGTCGCCCGTAATGGCACATCGCATCGCGGGAGTGCATCCGTCGTGTGAGTGCACTTTAAGCGCAAACTGCTATTACTCCACGCGATCTCATATATGTTCCTTTTCCGCGAAAGGACAATTCAAGTATCGTCGCGTATTTTATTTAACAATTCACGTTTATCTGAAACTTCCTTCTCTATAAATACATACATAATATTAAAAAAAAAAAAGCAGAAAGTGCCTGGATTTTTCGAGAATCGAGAGAATCGAGAATAAAACTTGCGACAAACTTGGGTGGATTTACGGTCGGTGGAGTTACGAAATTCGCGAGAAGGAACAAAATCAGACGGCGCGAGTTCCAGCCTTCGTGTATATATCTGGTACCAGCAGCGGCAGCAGCAGTTCGGGAGCAAAGGCACCACTGACGTCACGAGCTATCTTTAAACCCGGCATCGAGTCCAACGCTCCGCACGCACGCACGCACGCACGCACGCAACCGCGCGTCCCGCGTAAGCGAGCGCGTGAGAGATCAGAAACGGATGCGATGCGCTGCACCATGCCGTACTCCGTACTCGCGCCATTGCCCGTACAATGTACCATTGTCTCAATTCCTTTCTCCTTTCTTTGCGTTGCGGCGCAAATTCACGCGCCAGCCTACGTTCGTAGACACAAACGGACGGTTGCATTGAATTCCTTTTGAATTGAAGGTTTAAGAAACGCAAGGATGTTCGAAAGATGATCGAAAGATTTAATTGGACTCTCGAAATTCAAACCAAAAGTGAAATTTAACAAAACCGAGTGAGAACCGCGTGATAATTTATGCGCTATAATTTAAACATTGGCTGCGTTCAGCAGAAAAAGCAGCATTGCAACTGTTGAATACGAAATTCTTGAATACGATTCTTGCTTTTGGTTCCTTACGGATCTAAATATATAAACTAATCATACTGAATTTTACAGCAGTTGCAAAGTTGCTTTCTTTGCTGAACACAGCCATAGTATTTAATAATCTTTTATGTCAATTACAAGATGGTTAATGTTGTATAATGTTTAAATTACAATGCATAAATTATTCTTTTACTCTCACTCATCCTTATAGAATTTTACTTTGTGCAAAGACATCAATCCTCCAATTTCTAAAAATTCTATTTAAAAAACGAACTTCGTGGCTTATATGGAGAAATTATAATCGATGTTTTCTCATAGAGAAATTGCGCTTTCTTTTTTAAGACAAACAGCCGTCAGTTATTTGCATGTCAAAATTGAGAGGGAAAATAATATAATTTCGATAAATATAATTTTGACTAGTAGCTGGTCCAGTCACCTTGCACACGCAACATTCGGCGTAAATGCTGCGAGAAATCGGATGTTGAGTCATCGTGCTGTTTTTACTCATGAAACTTTGCATCTTAGAGAAGGCAGTTATTTAATGCGGAAAACAGTCGTGTCGACAAATAATTGTGACGAGAACGTAATATGATTCTGTGATGTAAAATAAAATGCTAATCTGTCGATTTACAAAACAGGATTCTCTGCTGCAAAAGATACTCAGCACGACAATGTGTGATGTCTTTAACTACAGAATAATAAGAGAAATAAAATAAGAAGATAAAAAAAATTATAACAAAATTATTATGTTAATAACTGAAACAATTATAAAATATTTTTAAGAAACTAAAAATTAAACTAAAAATCAGAATTACATAGCAAAAATGATAGAAAACGATGCGATAATACTATTTTAACAGAAGAATTAATTAGAAAAAATATTTGTTTAAATAAATTATTGAAAAAAGTATAAATTAGCGAGTCAGATGGCTCCTCGGTTAAAAACCCATGATATGCAGAAACGTCGAACAGGGGGAGGAAAATGCAGAGTTGCGTCCGCGTGAGTCATCGTTCTTCCTGCCTTTAATGCGATTTCGGTGGTCGCGACACGTAATGACGTTTCATTGACGTATAATCGTTTCCACGTTAATCCACAAGCGGATACGCTCTAACCGAATTAACGATTATTCATTCTATGATAACATTAGTGTCCTGATTCAGCATATAAATTAACGAGTCATATCGAGTTTGCCTTCAAACACTTGCGGCTAAGCCTTGCAATCGAAATGCGACCAACTAACCACATTGTTTGCTGTATCACTGCAGTCGAGACTTTTACTCGAGAGTCTTAATGGATGGATGGCTGGCGGATAAAAGGGGATAATATGATACAACAGGATACCATATGACGCGGAGATTCGAGCCCTCGCTCGAGCCATTCTGTTCTAGCAAACATCTAGTTTCAATTGTGAAACACCAAGAATTATTTCACCCTTATTAAATTAACTTCACTCTCTTCGAGAGTGTTAAATAAATTTTAACATATGGAATGTTAAGTGCTAATTAAGTGCTCAAGCCTGAAATTAGGCGTTTGAATATTTTCGCAGGAAATAAGATACACATTGCAGTAAGAATAGTTTTAGTAAATATTAAAAAAATTTAACTATTATATTATAGATACAGATTTATAGAAAATAATTTCGTTAAACTATTAAAAATAATTATGAAAAAATGAAACCGATCGCTAGAATGTCAAAACTTCTTGTAGTATTGCTCATGCTTGAATTTCCTACATAATTATTTTGATGGTACAACAAAATTATTTTCAGAACTATATCTACTTTTAGATACTTCAACAAAATCGTTCTTTCCATGTAATAAGAGAAGTTAACTCTTAACATTAAGTTAGTTCTCTCATATAAAAATAAAACATCCAATACAAATTGCAGAACAAGCCAGAATTGGACCCTATCATGCTACTTATTTAACACTTAATTTTGTAATACCACTTTTATTTAATTAAAATTTATTTAGCGTTAGACTATAACTTAATGAAAGCCATTAGATTTCGATTCGCGCGGTGCGTACACCCTTGGGGGTGTTTCCAAGAAAAAAAACCTGCGCTTCCTCCGTTGAGATTAATCGTGTCTGCCGAGTGTAATCGATTTATCACTGATTCCTGCGGGCACTAGCGGACATCATGAAACGAATTCGCGCGGAGCTCGTGGCCTCATTCGAATAAAACTCGAGCGTATCGCTCGCTATAGCCATGCCGTCGCGTCGATCGCAAAAGAAACGAAGTAACGTTCTGCACGAGCGAGTGCCATCGGCCGGAACGACCACGGTTCGCTGTCGCAAGAATGATCGACCTCGATCGAGATTCGATCATTGGTCTCAAACCAATAATATAATAATAATAATAATAATAATAATAATAATAAAAAACTATCGGGCACACTATGAATCCATGACGGCCGTAGGACAGAGGCTCAATTATGCTGAGGCTTGACGATGGATTGAACGCATTATCGAATGTAAAATACGACACGATTTCGTCTATTTTTATTAATTAATTATGACTCGTTATAACATCAATGTAATTTTCCTTTTTTTCTTCGTCTATTTTTAAATTGTTCGCGATATTTCAAGTCTTACTTGCTCGAGTTATCCATTTTACGATTATTCCAACGCTTTTCTTGAAAAACTTTAAGGAGGGAAGTGTCTAGATTCGCAAAGTTAGCATGCCATATCTTCAATTTTGGTTCTTTAATATAAAAAAAAGTATGGAACTCTTTTTATTTTTATAATTTAGAAACTGTAAAACTATGAAAATATATTCTTAATTAATATTACTAAAATGTCATTATTTCTTCATCTTAGATTAGTAAAATATTATGCTAACATAGATTCTCAGTCATGCAAACAGACCAGCTTCCAGACGTGAGACTTTAAAAAATATGCAACAGTGAAGCATTCAAACGATCCGTTGCGATCATGTATGGCAGTCAATTATTTGATCAACTCGCGATATATTCATAAAATTTCGTTCACTCATGAGAGAGAAACACATTTAAAATTAATCTCAAGGCAATAATATAATTAAGTAATAGTTTATCTCGTTTCATAAATTACAAATTTATATCACAGACCATTATAATGCGATATTATATAATGCGATATAGTAAATTGATTCCAAGTTCACAAGAATCCATTAATAAATTATATTAAATAAAATTCTTTCCCTTTCGCTATCAACGTTACCAACGATAATATATTTACCGATTAAAATAAAATTAGCAATTGAAATAAAGCAATTTAATATTTAAATCTGTTTCCTTAAACAAACTGTCTACTATTAAATAATTATTAATGTAATCAACTGTATTGCAGTTAATTGTATTATGAGTATGTATTTACCAATTAAAACAAAATTAGTATATTAAGGCAATTTAATATTTAAATCTGTTTCCTTAAATAAAATGTTGTATAAATAATTATTAATATAGTCAATCGTGTTATAATTAATTGTATTACATTATTATCGATATGACTGTTAAATTACATACATTATTAAAAATTTTGTCACTACGAGATTACAGCATGTGTTAAATTATGTTATTCTATCGCAGGCAAACATGCGGCCTCGGTTCGATATATTCTGCTGGGTGCCGATCCTGAAGCACGTGACGGAAAACACATTCGTCACATTATTGAACGGCCAATGAACGCCAGTAGCAAGCACTATGTGTGTAGAGACAAGAATCGATCTACATTGCACACGACTTGAGGCAGAGAAAGATGGAGCAAGTCGGTCGAGACCCTCTATTAAATCATCATCTGATGCGACAGCATTGTTTAATGTTCGAGCAGCGTTTCGTTTTAGAAAATAGATTCAGAGCACGACATTATAATGCCAATTTCGAATCAAGCATGACAGAACGTACACGACACCCTAATGTCTTTTAATTTTTCTTATCTCAATACCGCGACTCTTCTTATCTCGAATGATATAAATATCGTTTTTACCTTCATACACACGTTGTATTTGTTCGACCTTTAATGTGCTACACAAATTGTACTGGATAAAAAATCAATTAAAAAGATGTTGTAAATTTATTTAAAAACGTAATAACGACATAGAATTGAATTAAAATATGTAGTTACAAAAAAATATAGATAATACTATATGAGGATTATTTTTTATTATATATGAAAGGATTATTTTATTATATATATGTATTTATTATAGATGTTAGATGACTGAGGTTACACAACTTGGTTATTGACCGAAGAAGCGATTCAGTCTAGTAGGCGTATCCGTAAATAATCCTATTATTCCATCTCTCAGTTGAATAAGAACCGTATGAGCTCTAATTGAACAGAATGAATTACGGGGATGTCGGTAGTTATTCCATCGAACCAACTAGCTGTACGGTCGACTTTTCGCACATTCCCCTCGCGATCAACAACTGTCTCTGGGTCTGCTCTTATTTACAAGATGAACGACGAAGGTTGAAATTGTCGTCCCTAGAGCATTAGGCATGACATTTTTATACAAAAATAGACATATTCAATAATATATAAGATATCAAATGTATATAATTTAAAATAAAATTAATAAGATGATACATAACTAGATAATAATGTAATATATTCTTTCACAGTTAATATCTTAATTTGTTAGATTATATATAATTGAAATAGAATTTAACGTAATACTGAGAAAAAATTCTGGTTAAAAATGAACAAACCAGATTCTGATCATGTCGATTAGAATTCTGATTATCTCAATTAGAATTATTAAAGATTTAACCAAAAAATTCTAAGTTGTCCATTTTCAACCAAAATTATAATTAATGCAACGAGACTCCTTTTCTAGTAAACGGTTAATAAAATTACTCTTATTAGTTTCCATCATTTATATTATATTTACATCACCATTTCAAACTTGTGAGCCGATACAAGCAGGTGATTCAATTTTACTATGGATCACTGCGATAGAGCGCACATTGGCGTTTACGCCCCTCGATAGATAGTTATAACGTTTAATCAGTCGTGACATAATGAGACCTCGATGAAAGAATTCCGATGACGTTCAATTGGCATATCATGCTACCTGCGTTCCATTACCTATGTGTGGATAGCGTATGTGTCTTGCTATTATTTCATAAAAGCGTTTATCGACGTCGACCTCAATCTTATTTTTCTCGATGAACTTCCTCTAACGCAATTGATATAAAAATATGAATGTCTATTTTGTACCTAATTAGTTATGTTATTTGAACGTATTTTTTAGAAAGATTTCTATAGATACAAACTGCTAATCAGAAATCACTATTATGAATGTTAACACGGGGATTTTAACTGCGCATATGTATTCAAATGCATATGTATGGAAGGAATATATGCGAGGAAGTGGACTTTTTATGTAGGCGAACGTCGATGTTTTCGCGAACGAAACGTTATCGTCTTCCAGGCAGTTCCTTATCGAAGAACGCGCGGGTTTTAAGAGAAACATTAAATCGAGCAATAAAATAAGAGAAATATGAGTGAGGAAAGGAATACGTGAGTGCAAGCGAATATAAAATATATAAAAAGGATTTAAAACATAGAAAAAGATTTAAAAAGGATAGAAGAGCCGATGTGAACTTTTCATCTTATTAATATCTCTGTATACGCACATATTAACGCTCTTCACAGTTTATCACTGTTTTAGCTTAGGATAAGAGTTCAAATAAGTACCCCTCAATAAAAAATACTTTATATCTTTTCATAAAAATTTTATATTAAATTTTATTTTTATAATTCCAATTTGAATGTAGATTTTGGTATGTTAATATTTCAATTAATCATGAAGCGCATTTGTTTGAATTGTCTGAATCGAGGTACAAACAGTTAACAAATAATTTTTGCAATAATACTCTAATTAATCACACATATTGCATTATTAGTTAATATTTATAATTTTAAACAATTTTATATATAATATTTTTGCCCGCAGTTTTAATCGTGTAATCTTCTTTTTTTAAATATCGAAAAGTTTGAATAATTAAATACGTTAACTTAAATACAAATTAACATACTAAAATAATTGTTAAATTGATTTGTTAATATACTGAGCTACACAAAAAAGTCTCAAGGATTTGTTTCTCGATAAAAAATATTTTTTTAAGAGGATGTAATTTTATTCATGCTCTCATAATTTTCCTTTAAGAAAAATTTATAATCATTAGATGTGGGTCAATTATTCCAAGTATTTCTTGAGACATTATAGGCACAAGAAGCAACACATTAATGAGGGTGCGGTCTGTTTGATCTCATCGTCATCCAACTCATACTCTTAAGTTGCCCACAGGGAAAATTTCCGTTTGTATCGTATCATTCGAGAATATCGTATTCTTAAGAAACGATTGTTTCATTTTTCGTATAACAAAAAGTATGACGTGTATTCTGTGACTGTCGTATTTTCAAGATTTTATCTGTTAAAAAAACAGTGCTATATGTGTTAAGGGCACTATCAAAAACTGGCTGCGCTATTTTTAAAATTTTGAAAAGCATCGTACGATAAAAAGCGAACGTGAAGGCTTCTCTAAAAAAAAAGAAAAGAAAAAACATTACTCTGATTCTATAATTCTTTGACTGATAATATATCATATTATCGTTGCGCAGCTTATTTATCATGTATAAAGACTTGCGCAATGATATAACGATATCATTACTGTTAAGAGTTACAGAATAGAGGTCTTGATTCGTTATGTAAATTAAATTTATGCATTACAGAATCTTGTATTTTAATATCATGAGCACGAACTGGAAAGTTTCGTATATTATAATAAATAACAGGCCTTTCATTCGTTATTTATATTTATATTATGTAAGAATACGATTTTGTCCCCGTCTCTGATTAATACTGAGTTTCGTAATACTCTCAAATTCGACGATGATCGAGGACGATTTGTATCACCGTGAATTCGTGTTAATTGTCGTGAATTCGTCGTCACAACTCGTTGACTTATAAGGTTCATCCTTCGTGCCATTAAACCGCAATAATGAAGTCATTCGGTCAAGGTTTTAGAGTGGGGTGTTAAAACAGCCAACACCGTTTCCTCGTTCACGCGGCGCGTGTCGAACCATTTCTGGGCTCTCATCATCGCATCTCGAATATTTACAATCCGGCAGAATATGTTGCTCTGCTCTCGGCACGCACAGACGGATCTCTCATGCCCGAATTATTTGGAAGAACAACTATCGCGTCTCTATCGCCTATGATTCACTCGCTCGGTTACGAAACCGGCACGTTCGTCGGATTGTGAAGTCACGCGCTCGTGGTAGAACTATTATTCATATACGAGTGAAAAATTCTTGGTTACATACGCGATACGTAATTTAAGCTGACCGTGAACGCATCGTCAGAAAAGTTCTTAAATCGCAATAGTTCTCGGAATAGAAAAATTACAATTCATATAAGATTTTCAATGAGATTTTTATTAAATTATATGTATGACGAGAGATTTTTTTATATAAACACAATACAGTAGAAAGATACTCGAAGTTTAGAAGAAGTCTGACGCATCAATTACGATTAAAAAATTTCATCAGTTTGAAGATATATAATTAATTATTCAGAATATACGTCGGTAATCATTTACTTGTTTCGTCAAGAGAAAAGAATTTCAGAATTATAGAATTCTGCTTATGATTCATAATATTAATAAGTATCGTCATCGCGGATAAATGAAATTATGCATTATTTGTACTTAACATATAAAATAAGATCATTAGTTGAAAACAAATTTATAATCTTCACACGTTTCTAGCTTAATTATTGAAGCTCGTAAATTCTCTATGTCTCTCTTTTTCTTAATCTTAATTGTTTTCGTATTAATTTTGTTCAGAAAAGAATTTATGAAATTTGAAAGAAAAAAGTATTTTAGTATCACGCGATTAAAAATTGACATTTAAAAGGATTTTTCTTATTTATTTATTATATGTATACCTTTTTGCTACCTTGTGTTTTTCGTTTGTCTGCAATAATAGAATTAAAAAAAAAAACTAAACGTTATATTATGTTCTTGACAAAGTTAATAAAAATTGATAGAATTTATATAATGTCTAAAATAAAACAGAGCTTCGAAGTTTTCTTATTAGTCATTCTGAAATAAAACGATATTCGTTGTAATAGTCCAGATTACTTTCTTTCAATTGACCACTAACGCATATTGAAAGAGACGCATTATTCATAGTCTACTCATAATAAAAGTGACACAGTTGATTCTTAACGTCATCTTCAATTAACACGATAGACGCTAACCAATCGAGTCGAGACCTATTGCAAGCCTTAGTAGCAACCAAGAGCGAGTTATTAGCATTCTTCATAACGGCAGCAAGATTATCGACAGAATTCAATGCCAATTATCGTCTCGTAAGAATGTCCGAATCAATTGGACTTTAAAAGATCAAGGAATAAGTCGAAGGTTATCGCGCAAAAAAAAAAAAAAAACTTTAGTAGAATATAAATAAAGTCTTATTCTAGCCAGTCAAGATATTCTTCACAAGAAAATATTGCTACAAAAAATGTAAGATGCAAATGCATTTAAGGATATTACAATTTTATAGGTGTTGTAAAACAAGAATACCTTCGACAATCGAAAAAAATCACATCATATATGAAATACAGTTGTACAGCCGATAAAGAGATAATTATACAAGAAATATAAGTAAAAAAACAGAATGAAATTTTTATATAAATCTTTTTACATAAATCTGAAAAAAAATCGATAAATAAATGGAGAACTAAATACGTCACTCATTCAGATAATTTTCGAAAAGCATCCCAAGGACGATGGCTTAATCCTCTTAAGTTCTTTCTAAGAAGAAATAGGATCCTTCGATCCAATATCACGTGCAAACAGAATTAAATCACTCCCTAATCTACGGCACATCCGTTATCCTCTTTCCTCTATTCTCATTTACAATCGAGACGATACGTGAGCGAACAATACGTGGTTTCATTTATAAAAGTTACAAATTCCAGCAGGAGCGACAAATGTTTCTCCTTTCCAAGTCGTGTTTTGAAGAAAACTTATATGTATATCAAATAAAACAAAAAAATTATTGCGATACAAAATATATGGCAGCAAATGCTCTCCTCTTTAGTAGATATAAAAAACTCGATGTAAATTAGAAAATCTAAGAAGCGCCCGATTAGGGTAGAAAGATTGCATGACTTCGCACGCGTTTTGTACGACTCGTATAAAGTACCGTAAGAGACAACCTCCAAATGGCGAAACAGTCCAGGTGCCACTACAATGCACATCTTCTCGACGAGTGTTTGCCATCTGGACCAACCGAGTTGAGAGAAATGTCTGCCCTAAACGGAGGCAAACCAGCCAAAAAATTATATTTTCATTCTAAACTTTTTTTTTCTACTGTTTCTATAAAATATCATATATCAAGAAGCATTAAAAAGTCGCGTTGTACAACGCGATTAAACTATGTTGTTCAAAGACTCAATGCAGTAGATAAATACAATGTTAAAAATTTTTTGTTGTTGAAAAGGCTAAAACTTTTTATAGAAATCTACACCGTTTAATAGGATACTTTATATAGAATGTACGAAACAATATATGACTGTTTTCATGAAAATCAGGATTTCGCCTGCGACTCGCGTAAGGTAGCCGACGCCATATGAAATTACGGTAATCTGACGCTGTACATGTAATCCGAGCAGATAATTCAACTTAACAGCTTCGTAGTGAGCCGACCTTCGGATTTCACCTTCGCCTGCTTGTCGCTTCGAAGGAAATCCACATGAAAATTCGCGTGCAGTAGCCGCGTTGCGTGTTCTTTTCTCTCTTTCCTTTCATATTCTTTTTATCTGACAACGAGAGTAACGAAACGTTGTGAAAAATTTATGGATGGCGTACCAGAGATAAAAGAACTTGCTATTCATGAACACAGAACAAAGCAAAGTCTACTCCAAAAATTCGTAGAGTCGTTGAAGAAAGTCTTAAAATTGAAGAGTTCGGAGCAACGACGATCTACATTGGTTTTTAACGTTAAAATGTCTTCTGATTAGGATTTCGACGTGCTCGCGACTTTAGGTTTTAATTAAACAATTGCGTAACGTGTGTTTTAAATTCGGAGTCCCGGAATTCGCGGTGACGAAAAGGAGTTCTGCATTGCCGGAGCTTTGGCTTCGAGGAAGAGTCGTAAGAAGAATGCAGTCTTGTCGTCGAGTTACTGACGTACGGTACATCGGCTCGGGTATCTCGACTTTTTCTCCCCACGAAACCACGTGTCTGACCAACGAGCGTCAATTACACGAAACTGATTTCGATAACAATTGTGAGCGACCTAACCGTGAATGAGAACACTCGCTAAACGTGGCTGATCCCCGATTCGGAATTTCAATTACCTTCTATAACATACGATCTAATCTTTGACGGAAAATCGTACAGAGTTGTGGTATTATAATTGAATATAATAGACACGACTATAATTAAATATATCTAAAGTTTCGAGAGACAAGATAAAATTTTGTGAAACGGGAAATCTCCATTTCGCAACGTGCCAATGAATGTTGCATAACGCGAAATATGATCAAGTTACTTTGAAGACACTTATGTAATGTGTTTACGTATTGTAGTGTGGAATTTATGGAATGGACAAATTAGAATGACGAAGTGACTAAAAAAGGATAGACAGCTGATCGAGATCTTGATCCGTAGGCGCGACTTTCGTCGCGTAACGCAGTTATTGTTATCTATTGTATTAATTTTATCTAAGCATTTTTATAAGAGATACCATTCATAATTTAATTTTATGACTGATAAACGTTCTTTCTGATAAAAGGGCAACCGAAATATATTGTTAGATATATACAATGTTACGTCGATTTAATTACCTTTTATATTTAACTGATATCACCATTTAAATATTCTTCGTTATGTAAAAATCTTTCGATAACGATCGGTTATATGGTATTTTATCACCTCTTTTCCTATCAGGCAAAGGGCAGGCATTGTATGCCTGAATGTTCTATACTTCCTTCGTTCCATTTTCTGGACTTTGTCCTTTCCGCTTCAAAATTATCTCGACTACTTCATCCATTGACTGCGTTCAGTAGAAAAAGCAGTTTTTTAATTGTTGTAAAATTTTACTTTGAAATATGATTGGTTTATATATTTAGATGCAGTGAAGAAGTAAGAGTAAGATCAATTATATTAAAGCATTTTACAATATTTGCAAAGCTACTTTTTCTGCTGAACGTAACTATTGTATAATCCGAGTAAAAGAACGTACATAAACAATACAAAAACAATTTTTGCTTTTTCCTTCAGACACCAAAATCGTCTAAAAATTGTAGACGTGCTTCTAAGATTAAAATTTAAGAATAAAATTAGATATCTAAGAATAAAATTATAATATTATATATATATATAAAACTCATAGTGCTTTTTTATTATATTAGAAATATGCAAAATATATTCAAATTTATGATTTCATTCTTATAACGAGTTGAACATAGATTCATTGTATTGTTCAGTTCGTTTTCAGGTAACTGAAACTCTGTTTCGGAGATTTTCATAATACGGAATTTGTTTCCCAGATTACAATAATACAATCGAACAGATGATTCAGATTTATTTACCTTTTGCTTTCAGGTATGAATGGAATTAAAAAAAGAAGATCATCCATCTTACCAAAATCGGTTAGCTCCTCCAGTTTGAGGACGACCTTCTGACTAAGTGTTTAAGTGTTTCTTTTATTATATTCCAAACTCTCTCGACATCGCGTACCCTCTAAATGAATATCTCTCCTTTTTTTTTACAATGCCCTGCACACTCGACTGAAAATCGCTCAAATACGCGTGACCTATTGCGACACGTCGGTTTGTGGCTACGTGCACTCCGGGACACCCGGTGTATTTACATAAACTCAGCTACACGTAGGCCGGTAATACGCGTCGGTCCGGTTCGGAATTGTCGAGTGGCGAGATGCGGCGAGAACCTGCATGGCCACGTTAACCTGTTGGATCCAGCACAGAGAAGCAAAAAAAGGTAAGAGGACCAGTCAACAAAAGATATGGCTGCCGGATTTTTCTACCTGGCTTCGCTTCGTATCTGATGTCTGACGCCCTTTTCCTTTAAAATTATCGATTATTTCCCAGATGTTCTTAAATTAGAATAATTATTTATACATTTAAATACTGTAAATTAAAATGTGAATTAATATTCACATAGAAAGAACGATTTTGCTAAAGTGTTTAAAAATTTAACTAAATACGCAGATATAAAATAATTATATGTAGGAGACTCAACTTGATTACTAGAAAGTCAAAACTTTCTATAGCATTGCTCATCATGTTTGAGATTTCTATACAAATATTTTATGATCCAACAAAATTATTTTCACAGATCTGTATCTAACTACATTTTTAAATACTTCAGCGAAATCGTCCTTTCAGTGCATGAATGTTGTTAGAACGAGATCTAATTAATTATGACAAGATTAATTATTAAATATCAAAAAATAAATTACTTCGACGTTTCTAAAAGAATTATCGCGAATAATAAATTGAATTGATGTTAATAATTTTTTTCAGTGACGTCGATTCACAATTTCATCGCTCGAGGTTCACGACGATTTCGCGGAAACGCAATTGAATAATGCATTTGCACTCGTTACTTCACGTCATAACGTATTCATGAGTCACGACGAATCCCACATCATGCGAAGAGCTCAGCGTTATTGGGATAAATATTTTATTTAGACCGGATGAGAATAGGAGTAATTCTCCCTGCGAAAAACAATCGTCTTGCACGAACAACAATCGAAAAGTCATAAAAAAAATCATTTTCCAAGTCAATACGAGATTTTCTCGGAAATAGAAAATGCCGCTTGTCTGCGAAAATAATCAGATTAAGTAAAAATGACATCATGAAGCTAAATAAACATAAAGCCGTTCAATATGTACCTCCTAAGAAACCTTTAAACATTTTTTTGCGTCGATATACATAAAATTGCAATCTTCATTGAATCGTTTGGAGTTGATTTTGCATCAAAATCGCGTTTGGAAAAATTTGATTTATTTGCTGAAATATGCTGTGCACCCGATGAACGAAAAGAAAAATATCAGTGAAAATACTCAGGAGATTACCATTATCGCTTGGGAGGAGAATGGGCGTCACACTAGAGATGCAAGTTATTCCTTATCGCACAGCCGTCAGGTAAACAGTGTGTTGAAATTGTTCTCTCACCGGAAGCGTTTCCTCGCTACGTTTATTCGACAATTTTATACCGCCGTTCTCCATGTCACGCGAAAATTTATTTCGCGAAAGCGAGCAAACTCTCGCGAACAAAAGCAGCGATGAAGAGCGTCTGTTTCTCTTTCTTTCTCTTTTTTTCCTGTTTCTTTCTTTGAATTTATTTCTCAAATTTGCGTATGTATGTACAAAATGTAATTGAAAAAAAAAAATCGAATACAGATAAAAAATTGAAAAAGTGTGTTAAAACATAGATACAGTAAAATTTTACGTACAAACTTTATACGAGAAAGTCTCTAAGCTATACTTATTCTATCTTTTGACTCATCTTTCCCATCGGCTTTTCCGATTATATCAACAATAACGAACGGACCACCCAGTATACGAGTGGATATGAGAACCGGCTCGTTCAATCAATCGAAATTGGCTAATTCAACGAGGATAAAACCGTCCTGCATCGGCTTGGCTAATTACTGATGTTGTGCCGATGCAAAGGCGATCAATGTTTTCAACCTCGTAAAATTAACCAGTTTACCAGAAAAATTACCAGAAAAAATTAATTGGTAATCAAAGTGATTAAAGTTGAAATTTTTAATTGCAGTTTTTTTTGCAAAGAATTGAGAAATGCAAAATCCTTTATTATCAATTATTTTTCTGTTTTAAAAAAGATATTAATAATTAAATATTAAAATAAAAATCTTACGGGAACATTATGTTTTATCATTTTATCATTTATAATCCCCCCAATTAATACGATTCATTTGATAAAAATAACTAACCATATACAAATTATTAATGTTTAATTATTGATTTCTCTTTTAAAACTAAGATTTAATCATTTTTTGTTTTCAAATATACATATAATAAAATATAATATACAGGGTGATTTTAACATATTTCATTATTCACTCTACCTGTTCATAATGGGTGACGAAATATGATAAAATCACCCTGTATAATTGATATACCATATAGCTCAAATTAATATTTAAGTAAATATTATAAAAGAAATTTTAAGAAGAAATTGCTTAAGAAATTCAAGTTAAACTTCAATCGTTTCACGATGACTGCACCTATTTCAATCTGTCACAACTATATGCGGCATGTCCAACTGACTTCGCAATCATGCAATTCTATTTCTTGCTTCTTCCATATGAATAAGGTATTATCTAGAAGCGTGAATTTTCGACAAGTTATTTCTTAGACCTCCATCGCAACGGGCATTCGGTCCACATTGTCTACAAAATCGCCAAGTGACAGCGTCACTCTGTTTTGAATTAACAAGCGTGCACAATGCATGCGCGCCATTTTGCCGGGCACTTCAAAATTGCAGTCGTCGCGTCGCGCCACCGACAAATCAAATTCCACCTGTTCCACGCAATGAGATATGTTATGTACACATCCAAGTACGAACGCGAGAAAAATCGGAATTCAGTTACATTTTAGAGTAGAAATCGGGAGCACGACGAAAGAGAGTGGGGAAGAAAGAGATCAAGAAATATACATATATATATATATATATATATATATATATATATAGAGAGAGAGAGAGAGAGAGAGAGAGAGATGTGACTTGGTAGGATACTCACCAAGATCTTCCACGAGGCGCAGCATGACACCGCCGATATGCAGCTCTCCCTTCACGCGTAAACTTCTTTCGACCTGCAGATCCGTCACGTAGACACGCAGCACCCAGCTGCCGTCCACCTCGTGGCCGTCGGAATACATGCCGGAGTACGTAATTTCTCTCTTCTCTTTTTTCCTCTTTTCTTCTTCCTCTTTTCTTCCTCTTCTTCGCCGAACGGCGATGTCAACGCAGGCAGGCAAGAGGAAACGGGAAATCGGTTGGTCGGCGAAGAGGTCCGATTTCGCACACGCATACGATACACTACGCGTTATCTGTACGCGCGCAGTCGTTCCTCGTACGTTTACGAGAGTCTCGCGCACGGTTCAACGTCTGGTGAACATGTCACACCGCGAGTAACGTCTACTGTTCGTTCGTTCGTCCGGCTCGGCGACGACGAGTACGACGACCCGACGACCGCCACACGCAACGCACTACTGTCGCGCGACGACTGGTCTTCCTCGCTGGCCTTCCTTTCCTGCCCCTCCGGATTCGCCACCGCTGGGCGCATACACATACGCGTGCGAATACATACGCGTGCGTAATCGCGTGGAAACGAAACGGCGGAACCGAAGAAGACCGAGAGAACCAAGGCACTGCGCGCGCGAACCCACCACCACCTTCATTCGCTGTGCTCGGAGCTCGGACTCGAGTCACCCGAGTGAAGTCGGGCGCAGGAAAGCTGAACGCGACGGGAAACGAGTGACGTCGGTCATCTTCGACGTCACTCGGCCGCGCTCGGCTCCATGCCGCGTTCGTACGTTCTCTCGAACGAAACGGTTACGTGCTCGCCGTTGTAGCGAGAATATTTGGCCCGATTTGGAGACGGTGATGTGAGAAAGCGGATATTAATGAAGCGACCGAATGACGAACACTCTGTGACCGAAAGCGAGCGACTTCGTGAGGCACCTCCTGTTTCTTATACATTTTCATGAACGTTTAATTATAAGTATATTTAAATTTATTCAGATGATATCATTCTATCAAATAATATTTGAAAATTTAAAATGATATTTCTAAACTGATCGAACGAGGAAGAATCTTTTTGACAAAAGATAATGTGAATCAATTTCACTTGTAAGTAAACTGAAATGAACGGTTTTCTTTTGCATAAATGTTCTAACGTTGAGAACTTAACTCACGAAATTCAAATTCGCGGTCTACTACAGTATAATCTTTTCCAGAAGCCGCAAAATTTCAATTGGATTTGAGTAATTTCTTACAAAAATACTTTCCTGATAATTTTTTTTCCATAGTCTCGTGCATTTTAATTTTCGCGTTATTTCTTATTATTAATATATATATATATATATATATATATATATATATATATACATACATATATATATATATACACACACATTTTTTTATATATACATATCTTTGCTTACATAGAATTTGTTTCCTTTTTATAAAAATTGATTCTTTACTCTACATTATTTCGCATGTAAGTTATTAAAGCGAGATTATCGAGAAACAAACAATTTATGAAATGTTAATATATCTTTTTACAATCAAATAATATATTATATCCAATATGTAATATTTCCAAATATTTTTACTTTTCAATAACCTCATTTTAATAATATATTTAAATATTAATATATTTAAATTAATAAATTGTTTAAAAATATATAATTAGTAGGATTTAAACAAAAACCGGGATTATATAAAGCGTTTAATTTTATTTACATGAAACTTTTAAAAGAATTCGTAAAAATAGTTATGGAAAATATGCAGGAATAATATTAAATTGACAGTGTTAAATGAAAATTAATTTTGCTTTAATACAATAAAGCGGGTAACTCTCTCTAAAGCGAAATAGACGACCTTTGTAAAATACCTCAACTGACTTTATTTTCATAATCTACATTCATAGTACTGTAATGAATGAACATACGTTCATCCATTTTGTCCAGGGTGAAAAGTGCACGGCACTGAAAAACCGCGTTCGTGTGAGTTTCTCCTTGCGACGAATAATCTTTTCATCCCATTTCGACAGAGAATAAATCGTGGGCAGCGTCATCTAATTAAGTTTCGCTAATCTATTACAAATGCTTTGAATTGTCTAGAATCCATAAAAATATTCACTCTCATGCTAAGCATTTACGTTGAGGATAAATAGTCGAGTTTAACGCGCCACGTCCTGTGAAGAACACTTTTCACCTGGGACGCAGAAAAACGATACTTACGCTGTGTTTTGCCGTGCAATAAACGATCATTTCTACCTAAGAGTACAAGGAAAGAATACTGCGTTTCGTCATGTTACACGCTATACTTTACATCGCGCTTTCTTTTTCTCTCTTGCTTTTCTTCGCGGTAAAAAAAATAGTCGGTATTAGGCGCTGCCTCGTTTAACACCGCCTTTTTTTCTTTCTTTACATCGCGGATATTACGTGTCGGACTGAAACGTATTTAAGGTCACAGCACACCTGGAGGGAATTGAACTTGCAGTCGCTTTACAGTCCGTAAATTCTTTGGTACTTAACACTTTTCAATGTTGTACTCTTAGATACCGCTAATGCGCTGCACAAGTTACTGAATCACAAAACAGAGGCATGCGCGACCCGATTCATTAATTAAAAAAAAAGTAAGAGTCGATAACTGTTAAAAACAATTATATTATAAACATATGAAGATCAGAGATGTAAGATTAGTTAAAAATATTATCGTTCAACTTCTATTGCACTGACTGATCTTGTTATCGGCAACGTCGATAGCTTAATCTGGTTAACAATTTCCTCATTTCTGTATCACAACCTTCTGTCGCCGTAATAAAGAAAGAAACTTTAGTTAACCGACAGATTAGCAATTAGTGCTAAAATGATATCGATGCAACCGATGGCTACTCCCGTCAGTTTTCGCGTGCGTATGTGATCGAAGTTCAAGAACTGTGAGCTCGAATCCGACGATCCATCTATGTTTTCTTTTTTGCGCAAGCAAAGACAAGTATCACGGGTGTCAGCGAGTAAGCGGAGTCTTATGAAAGAAAAAACGAAGATGAGGTAACGTTAGTTCGCATGTCTGCGCTATGACGCCGATCGTACTTTGCCGATCGCATTTCGAGAAACGGTGTTGTAAATCGGACTCATCGAGCATAATTCATCGTCGATAACATTAATAGTCCTCCGTGTTAGATAATAATAAACATTCAACATGTAGCAGCCAACGTCGCCGTTGTCATGACGTTAGACATTTTGGGATGTCGTAAAATCTATTTTAACATCGTTCCTTGCGCACATATTCGTTTCGTATGCAATTGCGCAAGTACAGAATGTTGTACTCGCGAGAGTTATTCGCGCAATATTACATCTCCTTCGATGTCTCAAACAGGACAATTTTTTTTTAAGCATCTTCGGGATTATGGCTGCTCGCGTGATCCTCATACGTTTAATTGCTTGAAGTAATATCTGCAGTACACTGACATCATCGTCGGCGGCGCATCAATTTTATGTAATAACTTCTCATCGTTCTCGGAAAATTTTTCCAGCGATAAACTGTATTCTCTGTCGAAGACGCCTGTAAGAATAAGAATCGTTGTTAGACAAATTAATGTCATAATCAAACTTGATAAATATTTCGATATTTGGATTAATTCATTTTAGAAATATCTTATATAAATTTGCAAAGATTACAATATTTTAATGTGCATATATAACCTACCTTGGTCAATATTCGTTCTTCCTAATACAGTAAATGCCAGAAACAAGATATCCCTATATATAGAAAATGGATGATCGCCTGTTTGATGTTTACTTCTTTCTAAGGCCACTCTTAATATAGGTTCCGCTAAATCGTTGCAACGGACATATGTTATCACTGTCTGCATCAATCTAGAGCAAACAAAAAATTAGCAGCTTTAACTGTTCATACATCTATTTGTTCAAAGATAAACCTGATCATTTCCTAATCCAGATAATCATTAATTCTTTCATAATATCTATTTACATTTGAAATTTAAATATCATTAATGATTTGAAAAAAGATTTATTAAAACTTACGTCCTGTCTTCTGTGGAATTTGACTTCCATTGGAGATACATAGGTAAACGGTCCATGTGGAGTCGTTCGTTGTCCCACATAGTTCTAACACCTACCAATCCTACAGTTCTTTGAAGTTCTGAATTTTTATCATTATCCAACCACAGATCAGGTAAATGACTCGTTAAATTAATCCTTTCAAAGTACCATATCAGATTCCAATATACTATTGGGTGCTCTTGAATGAACCTATGCTTAGTGAGACACGCGTCCCCCTCTTGACTCAGTACACTTTCTAATTCTTTTCTCAAAACTAATGGATTTAAATATGGTACAGTTATCGGTTCCAACGATTCTTTTGGTTGATCCAATAATTCTACTAATGCTCCCATTAAAGGGTCACTATTCTTCTCGCTTACTTCGGATCTACATGAGACAAATATATTCTTAGTGATAACTTTATCGATGATATCACTTACGTTATGATCGCAGTCACCTGTAATCTAATATCGTAGCTGTGAGGAGGGGTACGGTAGCTTTGTCGCAATATTGACAGACTGTATTCAAATTGGAATCTTCTGGCTGCCAACCAGCCATTATCTCCTCATCATACAGGATGGCAGCGCAATGATGACATCTACTGGCACTGGAAAGCACAAGCTCAATAGCAAGACGTTCCTCTAACTCTCTAGTGCCTTTTGGATACAGACACTCCGCAAGCTCGTACAGTGGACACAAATCTAAATTTCCATCACCTAATTGAAAAAAAAAAAAGAAATTAATATTATTGTGTAATATAAATATATATAATATTTGTTATTATCGTAGTTTATATTCTATACCAGATGCTCTTGTTTCGTTTCGATCTTGTATGGAATCAGTGAGAGAATCTAGAGATTCATGCGATACTCCGTAAGCTATTTTTTGTTCACGTTCCTTATTTTTCACTGGTGTACTTGTCGCTGAAATGGCTTCTTTGATTTCGTCAAATTTTTTTACCACAGTCGTTGCAGCGGACTTTAAGCTATTCAAACCACCAAGTATTATTTCGTTTGACTTTTTTCCTGTTAAACTCGACGGGCTAAAATAAGAATTAATAGAAACATAGAATCTGGAATTTGCAGGAGAAATATCTTACATATTAAAAATATATACTTAGTATTTTGTAATAATGTAGATGCATACAAAAGCAGAACGCACATGTCTAATGGGCATCTATGCAACTAACATACACATTACGTACCTGATATAGCTGGAGAGACTAAGAGATTCAATAAGTTGATTCGATGATATTAAATCCTTATTTTTAGCAAATGCCAATCCACCCGTGGAGTATCGTCTACATTTAACGGATAAAATAACAAAAACCAACTCAAATACGCATGCGACAAATAAACAAAAATAAAATTATATTCCTCTAACAGTGTGATTACAAATTACATATTTAGTCATCACTTTTGTTATGTATATGTATGTAACGCATAAATATACATAACAATTTACTTTTCTCATCGATATCGTTTATTTATACATTTTGTTAAAAAGTCAGAAGTATAATCTACATAAAATTATTATCTTGCATATTTTTTTATGAATATAAAATATAAAGTAATCAAATCTTGCAAATGTATTGTACCACGTCACACTTTTGAGGAATTGAAACGTAATCTATTTACGCGAGGTGTTATTTGACTACAGACGATATGTGCATGTTATTAATTTAAACATACACACAAATATCTTACCCGAAACTAAGTTTAAGACTAGATCCTAAGCTAGAGAGGCTGGACGTTACACTATCCTTATTTTGAGACCAAAGACTGCTTATTTCCAGTCTCTCCTTTTCTCTCTCCTGTTCTCCTTGTTGTGCCACGGAGTGAGGCATCGTCTCACTCCTCTGCAAATGCCCACCCACCGTCATGCCACTTTCATCTACCGCTTGATGAAACGTCGCACTACGTGGGAGGATGTTGCTGTAAACACATATTTTATATATAGAGTGATTTTCGTACTTAAAATCATATATGCAAATGGAATGCATATCTTTGAAGATCACAAAGCATGAGACACAACTGTCTCTCCACAAAAGAAATACTTTTATTGTGCTCGCGATTATTTTGATTACCAGTAACAGTCTCCCATTAAGTGGTTATGAATTGTATTTCATATATTTCTTTGTTCTTTTAAGTTTATCTTTATTTTGAGAAAATATTTGTTCATATAACTTTTTCAAAAATTATTTTGCGGTATACTACTTCTAGGTTTTATTTTCGTTTAAATATTTAATATTTCACACATGCAAATACAATACGGAGTATCTTCGTACCTTCTAAATAAGAGCGGCCCTCCTGGTCTCTCTTCAGTCGTATTATTTAAAACGGTTAAAGTACTTGTTGAGCAATTTGAATCATTCTCCTCGGAAGGCGACACAATCGGTGTTTCGTCATTAATGAGAGCACCCAATGGGTCATTTTCCGTAACTGGTGTGCGTATGGGACTTTTTAAAGGCGATTCGACACTGCGCGTTAGCCTACATGGAAAATATTACATCTACATAAGCCTATACATGCAAAAATTAGCACTGTAAAATTCAATAAGGAAAGATTAATTACGTAAGATTTGACAATGACAAAATGGTCTACACAATAAATACTCGTTTGCATCCGCTACTGTAATACTAGTAAAACAATATAGTCTAAAGAACAAGCGGTTCCAGCGAATGGGGCAAACCTGAGAGCGACACTAACAAGTCCTAACAATGAATACATAACAAGATACCTTGGATTACTCGGCGTTTGTTCCAATTCGTCCGATTGTAAAATATTTAATGTTGTTTGATCTTTCACTATGCTATTCTGTCGAAGGAGCTTAGCTTTTAATTCGAATGCTCCGAATCCGGGTAGATCTGACACAGAACTGCCTTTAGTGGCTGTCGCAAAAAGAAAAAAAATATTACTTAAAAATATTAACGTAAATATTTAAAAATTTTAACGTAATTTGTCGTGTATAAAAAAATCAATTTACAATCACTGTGCGCAGCTTCGGTATCCTGAGAATGAGAACTGTCGAGACTAGACCGAGAGAGCGCATGTTCCATGCATTCAGTCTTATCGGTGGTTAAGAAGTCTACATTAGAGCTCAATCGTCTTCTAGCGCTCTTTTTCCCAGCTTTTTTAAATAAAGCTGCACCAACGATAACATTTCGTAATTTGTTCCACATTAACTGACTTGAATTTGTCATATCGGAAGGCCAAGTTGCCTCGAGAACAGCCTGTAAATATAAACAATTAAATAAAATTATCAAGATAATTATAAAAAGTTTTACATAAATGTGTTTTTTACGGTATTATATTTACTAGTTTAAAAAAGGTAAACAAATTACCTTGTTGTAAAATCCGTACGTTAAAGCGTTAGGTTGAACACCACTGCGTTTCATATGGAACAATAACTTTACAGCTAAAACTGGTTGCCCATATACCCCACAAAGTTGCATCATAGCTCTGTAGCATACCTGTAGAAATAACAAATATTCATTTAAAAAGAATAGATTTATTTTTTTTTTAATATCGAACTCAGTATTTATACCTCTTCCATAGGATCAAGACGTAATTTCTGCATTTTGACCAATATTTCATAGGCCTGATGCAAAACTGCAGCAGGTTGGCTGGAGACTTGTAACATGGCCGGTAAATGCAGAAACCAAAGACTGTGACATGTACCAAGCAGGCATCTACCCCACCTGTCGGGCATTGCAGCCTGAAAAAACATAACAAATCACACATGTACATTTGCTTTAAAAATTTACTTTTTTATACAAAAAATTATTTTATTTACTTGTTTTCGAGCCATCCTTTGAGCAACTTTGATTTCATGCTTCGTTCTACGAGCCATAGGACTTCCAGGTACCATACCGAAGGCACTTAGAGAGGGATTCTTTAAACAGAAATTCTTCTGAGGCCTCATTAGTTCTGGGTCCAACTTGAACGACTTGTATATAATTGGTGTTTGATTTGTTCCTGCTTCAGGTGGAGGTATAAATACTGTACGTTCACTATGTTGAGATTCATCCAGTTCCAAAAGCGTTACTGAAAATTAAATGAGGAATAAAAAAAACAATTACGCAATATTTCATTAATAACACAGAAAATCTTAACTTTATTACCATTTTCTTCCTCGACTCGTTCTGTGCATTCATCGAAAAATGCTAACCCTGCCATATCCATATCAGATACGAAACTTCTTTCTTCTATGAACCTATCAATTTACATTTTTATTAGAATAAAATTATGATTATATGTCATGAATAATATTATGATAGAATTGATGAAGAAAAATGAATTTACCTGATGAACATTTGCGTTCTGACAAGCATGGTGTAAAATTTAGCATGGGCTTTATCGCGACTTCTTAAAAACGCTTGGATATTAAATAAACTTGTTGGATCTGTTGTTCCTACAGTAGGCGCTTTTGTAATTGGTAACAGATAACTTCGATATCCTTTGAGAATTGTCGCCATGAATCTTAAGAAAGCATCCTGTATTTCAAGTTCTAAAGCTTGCTCCTTTCGTTTTTGTTGAAATTCCCTATCCACGCTGAAGTCTTCATCTCCTCTATCTAATATGAAAATAATATATATAAATTAATGTTAATAGATAAAAAAAGGTAGTAAAAAATGAGTAAATAATAATAGTAGGGTATAAATAATAATAATAATAATATACCTTTTTGGGAACAGCTAGTTTTTCCCCACGAAATTATCTTGGAGGATAAAAGTTCTAACCAATTTCTGAGCTGTCTGGCTGCCTTTTTAGGCAGTAATTTAACATTTAAATATTTTTTATCGTCACATATTGCAATGTTATTCGTATCCAAATTTACACAATTGACGTCAGAAGGAGGATCATATAAATCAAAGAACCTTGAATCCACGCCGATTAAGAATGGCAATGGTGCATGCAATACCTGCAATTTAAATAATAGTTGTCTTTCTACTTTTTGCACATAGTACAAAAAAGATTTTATATACGTTACCTCTGCTAATCCTAGAGGACACAATGGTATGTAAGGACATTGCCACTTAAAAGGAAATAAAATCATGGCAATGGCCTCGCTGACGGAAGTTAGTACATCCGGACGTAAGGAGTGAACCAATATTTTCTGCTCGGTCAATATTAATAATAGTATTAATAAACAATTATCAGGTCCCAAGTTTATCAGTAGTTGTCTGAAACTTGCGCCTGATCTAGGCAGAGCTAAATCCTCCGGTTGAGTCAAGATTAATCTATCCTGACTACTGAGCTGTACCAAGATTCGTGGACGTTGCGGACTTGGAAACGGTATGTCGCATAAAAAATACGAGATATATTTTTCGATCGGGACACTCTGCGGCTTATCGTTCACCATACGGTGTAGGAAAACCAAAAATTTCTCGAACGTGTCAAAAAATGGCCAGTGAGATAGTATACATATGGATTTACTAATATTCAGCGATTGACTCGCAGGATCTGTGTACTGCAATCTTTCCAGTTCCAATATACTAAGCTTCTTGAGTATGCCAAATCTTTTAAACATCTTCATTTTCACTTGTGGCTTATCTTTAGTTATCTCCATATTATCTGAAACGAAAAAAGGATATTATGTAATAAAGTAGGATAGACATGGGAATATTTTTTACTGTGTATTATATATGTATGGATTCGTGATTATCTATAAAAAAAGTCAAAAATTATCAAATTAAGATTATAAAATATAATTTGTACCACTGTTTTTATTATTTTCAACTGTGTTCATGATCTCCTGACTATTTTTGCAGTTTGAAGTATCGGGCTCCATTTGAACTTCCTCGTAAAATGTTATTGCTGAACCATATATTTTTTGAGCAGCATCGGCAACCGTTAAGACAAACGTCGAGAATACCGGCTTAGGTTTACACGCTACTTTAGGCCAACATTCTATAGTCGCGCCCATCGGTAGACAAAACATGGCAACAGAATTAGGAAAGACAAAACTGTTGTAATCTACCATGGGATATTTGTAGAGTATCGCTGGTTTAAATGATACTAAATTAGCGCGATTCATAGATTTTTTATAGCACAAAAATACGTCGCTGCCCAGCATCCCTTTGTTCAAATTCTTATTAATAACACAGAAAGCGTGTGGTGGACTTTCTCCTTTATTTGTCAAGATAACACAAATATCCGTAACCACAAGGGAATTGCAAGGCATTTTCCGACTCGCTCGTCTGTATGTTACAAAAATTTTTGACGTAGAATTATTCACATTCGCCACATGGCCTTTAGGGGTCTCTAATACCATTTCGGCATCTTGCATTATACGTTCTTTTCCATCATATATTACACCTATAAAGTAAAATGACATTTAGATAATACAATTAGTAATAATTTCAGTAATATTTAGAGTCGATTGTATATCATTTCATAATGTTTGTTCTTTAATTTCATTATGACAGTTACTCGTATTACTCTAAATTATAATACATATTAAAAGCTATTTTATAGAAAGTATTTAAATGCAGTGGTCACAACATAATCAATTTTGACAATTGAAATAATACATGCAAATGTAATAACGTGACAATATGATTATTGAATATGTAATATTTATATATTTTTAACTTTACTTTAATTCCACAATATGTATATGGCAGTTTTTAGTATGCACTAATACAGTGTAATACAAGTGATTGAATTCACTAGATATTAATTTAATGTCTCTCTCTCTTACCAATGTCAACTAAGGGAGGTTTATCCCGCCCTCTTCTATAGCACAAATAACACTCGTTTGTTCGTAAACTCCCATGATTTAAATCTGCTGGAAAACCGGATACTGTATATTCTAAGAGTGTATATCCCTCCGGACAATGTTCCCCCAGTGCAGGAAATATTACGGCAAGATCTGTGATAGGAGGCGGCATATGCATATCTTTGAGATGAGTGCCTTCCTGACACCAAGCCTCTAGCTTGTCGTTAGTCTCATTATCTTCGCTAAGCTCGTCATCTTGACCAGGTAGACCGGCAATAACAAAATAATCTGCTACCCTTCTGTCATCCATATTTTTTAAATAGGACAGATTACCAAAACATCAAAAATTCTTAAACTTTATTTTCCGTATACCTCATAACATAGGTATAACGGCCATCAATCTTGTTGACTACTGAGGACGTTTCTGTACATGGCACTAAACTGATTGTTCTAAAATCTTTCTCACATAAGTAATACTCGAAAGAGTATATGATGTATAGTTTCCTAACACGCGAGAAGTATTCTATCTCATGTACCAACAAGGGCAGTTAACTCCAACACCTTAGATGTGATACTAATATTCGAAACATTGTAGTAACTGGTCCTGTGCTCCCTCATAGGCTTACAATCTTATAAAAATATTTTGTTTACCCATCAATACGGGTTTGCTGCAACGATGGAGTATTTCTCAGGACTAGCCTCGTGTTATTGCTCGGATAAAGCTTAATCGAGTCGTTAAGGTGCGTCACACAATCTAGAAGACGATCTCCTGGATCTCCTGGACTTGGAAACCCATCAGGAAGCGACGGATACCTTGATTATCGTTCGAGCTCACTTTACGGAGTAGACGTCCTCGTTTCTCGCACGTTGTCCCGCATCCTCACCTCGCTCTCAGGAATTTGTAAATAAACCGGACACGGCGTTCCTCGCGCGGATGCGTCGGCGTTCACTTGCCGACGTCGACGCCCGGCGGATCCGTCGGTCGTTGTCGCGATCGCATCCCTCCGTGCGAGTCCCCGTTTGTTGGCTGTTGGTCTCCCTCTTCAGAACGGAGTCATAGGTTAGACGTCACACACGCACACGCGACGGAGTTACACAAGCGTGGCCGCGGACGACGTTATCGCGCGTTGTCGTGCGCGACTGGCGCGGAGCTTGGCGGCGCCGCGGATACGGGTGGTCGCCGTCGCACGAGTTCTGCAGCGGTGACGCACCGACGAAACTGCGTTGTTGCGTCGCCGTGTCGACCGGAACGCACCTTTGCCAACCTTTGTAGGGAACGGTGGCGTGCGGTATTGTTGGGTAGTGTCAAATGGCCAAAGTTAGTCCCCAGTCCCCACTGCCCCCGACTGGCCGCTGGCAAAATGGCCGATGACCGTGGCGATGGCGCGGCTCCTTCGAAAGCGGTCCCGCGGCGCGGAACCGAGATTGGCGAGCGGCTCCTCTCTTCGCGTACGATCGCGACAGCGCTATACTCCGGGACGATGGGTGTGTGATAGGCGCCGCGCCGCGTCTCGTCTGGTCTCACCTTGCATCCTCCGGCTCGGACAGCGCGCGTTATGCCCCCTTTTTTCGTACCTTTGTGTTTCTCTTTTTTTTTCTCTTCTTTGTTTTTTTCCCCCTTTTATTGGAAACGTCAAGCCCCCGGGGTCATTCGAATCACTAGGAGTAAACAGACGTAAACGAGAGCCAGAGTTTCGAATGCATGACGTTCAAGGATCAATTACGCTAATTATGCGTTGCGAGTTCACGTCCAAACGACCGCGCGGAGATTGCGACAACAGTTGTGCGTATTCTCGACGCGTCGACGATAAAGGATAGGAATTTGTATTATGATTAACAAATCAGCTGTAGCAATTATCTTATAGCGAGATAGAGTGTTTTCCGTTTCACGCATGATGCGCATGATATATATGTATCATTTTATTCTTGTTATTCAAGAATATTAAAGAAGGGTAAAATACATTACGCGTATCATGCGTAAAAAGGAATACACTCTTAGGATAATTGATAGATAATTAAGAGATAATTGATTATAGCAACAGATTCGGCATAATCTCACCTGTTACATTTTTTTTCTAATATTTTATTTAAATTGTTTCACTTTATTCATTGAATATTATTAAATAATACTAATTTGATAAAGGTATTGTTTAATATTTTTAAATTCATTTTAAATTTAGTTTAATTAATGCAATGCAAAAAAATTAATATTTTTTAATATTGTAATACTTTTAATATTTTTGAAATAAAAGTAAATAATTTAATGAATAACATATGATATCTAATATGAAATCCGTTAAATATTAATACTTATTTAATATTATATAATATTAAATTTTATAAAACCAAAATAACAAAAAATATTGGGATATGCTTTGTTGCAAATTTTTTTTATGAATATGTACATTATTTTGAAAACATAAATGATGTATCGAATGTCAAGATAGAATGATATGTTTGTGTCAGTAAAATGAAAAGCATCTAAAATATTCTTTTCATGACGACGTGCTTTCAGTATTATATTTTTAACTTTTTACTGACACGTCAATATATACATATAATTATCTCGTTTCAAGCATAAAAAAAGTGCATAAAAACAGAAATATAAGTCTATGTATAATTCCATTATTATGGTAATTAAATTAATAATCTTTTTTCTTCTCTTAAAAGACTATTATCTTTGTACTTGTCTTGCCTCTGTACATTTATTCATTTTAGCTGCATCATTCAAATTTTTTTAAATAATATATATATATATATATATACATATATTTTATATATATTACTTAGAGAAAAACCTGAGAGAGGTCATATCGGATTTCTTTTCTGTTACCGTCGAAATCGTACACTACCGCCAGTACATCCATTTAAGAATTACGTGACTATATACATTTTCTGACACTATCGATAAAATCGTATTGTCGAGAGTAAATGTGGTTCGTCTCTGTACTAAATTTTCTAGACAGAAGCGTATCGACTATCCATAGGAGAAATAGTTCAATGGGTCCTTGGCCGGTATTCATAGATTTATATTCAAGACCGTCTTAAGTACGGTCTTAAGAAGTCACGAATCAATAAGGCTGCATTAGCGTCTTAAGACATTACTTAAGATGGTCTTGAAATGAGACTCGACTATGAATACGGGTCCTTGAAAAAATTTAAATTTTGCATCTCTTACAAATGTAAATAAAAGTTGTCGAATTTTAATAAACGAAAATTCAAACAAGTTAATTTTATGAATTTTATCTTACAATATTTTATCTTATAATATTTTATAAAATTACAAAGTTATGTATCTTTATGCAAATTTTCAGCCCTTTTCATCAAACATATAATTACTAGTATGTATCAATCAAATCTCTATAATTATTAGCAATTATAGAGACTTTTAATAAATTCAATTTTTTTAAAACATATATTTGTCAATTTAAGATATTTAACAAAAACGAATAAATTGGTATAAAATTATAAGTAACTCTTCTTTTATCTAATTTTATTTCTTATTTAATATTTTAAATAAGTTTTCAGAACCTATTTTATATTTTTTATTTTAAACACGTCGTATTAGTTTTTTACCCATTCCTATAATTTTATATTTTAAATAAGTTTCTAAAACTTATTTTATATTTTAAATAATTCGTATGTTATTTTATCAAGCCGTGATTGGCACGTACGGTAAGTTTAAAGAATTTCTAAAACACAAAATAATTTGCAGTAATAGTAATGTCTTAAATTAATTTATTAACTGAAAAATTAAATAATGATTAACAACATATTTAATACTTTTAGCCAAAGATGTATTTAACACAAATTGTTTCACAATATTAAGAAAATTTGTATGTATCTTTATATAAAGAACACACACACACATACATATGTATATAGAATATTTTATCAATCTTTATTTAACTATGAATTATTAAAAAGAACAATGAAAATTGAGACATAATATTGGAATATCAAAAATATCCCACGCGAATAATTATTCATTACGTTTAAAAGAACCATGCAAGCAATATAGAATTGTGCCAGATATGCCACAAAACAAAACGCAAAATATACGACGATATCCGTTTGTCAAAATCATATAAAATACGAATAATTGAATAAACTGTGAATATTTTTTTTATACGCAATAATTCGAACGGCGCACGGCGAACGGCGTAGGGGAGCGTGTCACGTGGCGAACAGGGTGGGGGAGCGTGGCGCGCGGCACGGTTGACTACGTCATCACTTCGGCATTCGCTCGGCGACCTCGGAAGGGGACGGATTTGTTTTGCGAGTCGCTCGGGTGTCGCATTAATTAATGAACATTAGATATCTACGAACGCGAATTACGTAAGGTTGCCTAAAACTAAGGAGTGTAGTAAAGATTAATAAGTTTTGTTGCACACGTTTTTTGCTTTATTTCTTAGATTTATTACGCATATACACAGCTCATGAATATTTAGATATTTCACATGTACGGTATAAAAATGAAATTCTTATTGTTAGATATTTCAAATTGTGGCTTTTTATCACTTTGAATCGTATAATTCTGACATTTTCGTGTTACTCCGCATTCTTATGATACGGGAAAAGTAACAGATAAATTATATTTAAAATTATAAAATGAATGTCAAATATGTTTCTCGATGTATCGCAATATAATTATGATATCACATTAAAAGACTCGCGCTGCTAAAACTAGATACATATAAGAAATTATTTCATTAATCAGAGAACATTAAAAATGTAAAGAATATATTATTTTATTTATTCGTAATATTCGCTATTATTTCGACAGTTAGACGATTGGCGCGCGACCTTGGGGTGAGGATGGCACGGGGTAGCACGGAGCGGCGTTGTTTACGACGCAGTCATTCCTTTACGAGATTCGTACAAGCAGGTAGTCGTGTCTCTTTTTCACATTACTTTTTGAAATCTTAATCTAATTTGAAATCTCGCGAATAATGCTACATATAATACGAAACGTTGTACTTGTGATGAATGAATAATTAATCATACTAGTAATCGTATTATGTAAATATTCATAAAATACAACATTTCATATTATATCTAGTATTTTTTGCAATTATTATATATTTTAAAAAGAAATGTGAAGAAGAGCGGCATGCGACACGGCTACTTGTCTGTACGAACGGTATCACACGAGTCATAAAAAAAGCAAGATTAATATGAATACTCTCAAATAACGCAATTCCTGCTTTCACGATTAATTTAATTTAATAATTTAATAAATTTTCGTTTTTGTGCACCTTTGGTTATACGATTAAAAATTAAACGTAACTTTGAAATTATTTATTGATAATGAAAGAAACATTTCTCTTTTTTATTAATCTCTAGTTCATTTTATTGACTCTAATCATATCTTACAGACATCATCTATAAATAAAAGATTCAACCTTTTTATCTGAATTGATTTCACAATGATAACGAATTGCAGACGTGCGTTTGATTCCTTTCTAAAAGTATTAACCGATTACATAGTAATTGAGTAATATAGATAATAGCTATATATATAATATTTTTCAGATTATCTTTCATCTCACGGGTACGACCTTGACGTGATGGGAGGGCTCAATACAGAGGATATTTACACGAAAAGAACGGTTTTTCTCAAGTATCTAAAACTTTTCGGATCTATCTGAATGATATCTAGATAATTTTTTAGATATTGAGTAAAATCGTTCTCTTCGTATAAAAATACAACGGAGAAGCTAATGTACTCTCGTCGCCAATTTAATTGAAAATGAACCGTAGCCGGTTTGTCGCGTCGCGCGTTTCCTTCGGGAGTGCCGTTCAAGTTATCGGACTCAAGTTATAGTCCGCGTGCGATTATAATGTATTATTCGCGAGTGTTTTACGCGAGTGTCCTGTGCGAGAGGATGTCAACCCAATTCTGAGAGGAGGAGGAGATCTGAGAGAGACATCGGGCACCTGTAGAGCAACCTTGCGGTAAATATTATTTTTTACTTGTGTAAAATTAACTTTTTTTTGTTTGTTTTTAAATCATTTTATTTGGCATTGATTTAAAAATGATTATTTTCATTTAAATGATTTAAATAATTATATGTTCTATAAAATAATTCTATAAATAATTATATACTCTCTAAAGTAATTATATATATATTTTCTAAAGATCTTAGCAAAAATAAATTTGTGTAAAATTTTAAAGTAATTTTTAAGTAATTTTTAAGTTTAAAGTAACTCTCCTTTTATCTAATTAATTGCAGATTTGATTATTTTATCAAATTTTATTTTTCTAATTGAATTTAATCATAGTTTGCTTAATGAACTGTTCAATGTTAAGCAAACTACAGTTAAATTCGATTAAATAAAATTTATTGAATTAACCTAATCTGCAAATAACTAAATGTGTAGTTAGTTGAACAAATTTTATTTTCTCAGTGTATAAAGATAAACTGAATATTCGGGAGGGTAATTTGCTCACAAATGCGAGTTCTTATATTTTCTGAATTATTGTTTATTTAAAATACAAAAATAACCAGTAAACAACAGGGCTAATGAGAATCTGTGCAGATAACTAAGCGCAAGTGTGTTTTGTAGATTAAAAAAAATCTATAAAACTTGCGCTTGATTATCGGTGCTGACTCTCATTAATCTTGTTAATTATTCATTTTTTTGTATTTTAAAGATTGAAAGTTTGTTTTAATTATTATTATTTATTGTTCATTTATTTGTATGACCGTGATTAAATTATTCCGCTGAATTTATCAGTACGCGATACAATCAGGATGGTTAGGCATTAGCTGCTATGTTTAGCAGAAAAAGCAACTTTGCAATTATTGCAAAGTAAAATTCTTCAATATGATTGATTTGTACATTTAAATCCATAAGGAAAATCCAATGGCAAAATCCAATCGTATTGATGAAGTTTATAATTTTACAATTTGTGAAGCTCTTTTCTCTGTTGAAAAGCCATATTAACGTATTATATAATTCGCAGTGTTATGGCACATTAATGAAATAATGTAGGTAAAATTACACAAGTGTGGAGAAAGGTGTGAATATGGCACAAATAAATGAAAATACGGGTAGATAGCACAAGTGTGGATAGATGGAGATTGTATAGGTAGAGATAATAAGTATGGATAAGTAGGAATAAACACAATCATTTTAAATTGAAAAATTTAATCATTAAATAAATTAAATAAATTAAATTATTATAAATTAAATAAATACTTAAATAAATTTCGCGATCTGGTAATTAAATTTTATTTAAAAAATAAAAAAAATAAATAGAATTAAACTAAAAAGTCACATAATAAATCTAATCAGCAAACTATATAATATACGTACGTATAGAGATACATATATATATATATATATATATATATATATATATATATATACACACATTATGTGTACATACTTGATAATTAGAAAGGAGGGATTAAAAATTAAATAAAATTTTTAATTAATTTTAAATTTTATTCAATTATCAGCATCCCGTTCCAATTATCAAATATGAAAATAAACCAAATTAATTTTAAATTTTAGCGAGCCTTTTCAGCTCTCCTGACATTAAACTTTTTTGTAAAATTCTATACATGTACAAATTATGTAACGCGTTATCGTAATTAATTTTGTAAATAAATGTATGTGTGATAATATAACATACGTGATATAGAATTTATGTAAACTATGTCCAGATAAATGTCTTCATATTTATTTGTAATTTGCACAAATAATTACTAATAAATTATACATTTATTGGAATGTATATGTATATCAGTATTGAATATCTATTCGCAATACAGATAGCATTTATCTGGTCGTAGTAAATCAAATTTTTTACTTTATTGATGTAAATTACTCGAAATTGATGAAACATATGATAACAAAAATTGTTTATTGATTTAACAAGTTTGACAAATATTTAATATTGAAACTTTTTTTAAATTTGTATTTTATTTTAAATATCAAAAGTTAAATTATTTAATAATTTTTAGTGATTAATTTAATTTTGAGTGATTTCTAATTAAATATTTGATGTTTAGAATAATCGTCAATTTTTCTTCGTATTTATAATAGTATATTTATTAAATCATAAAGATTGGAGCTTTGACTGAAGCTATAAATATTAACTTCTTGCTTGCTTTTTGACATTTACATTTTTAACATTACAGAAATATAACTTATAAGTATATCTTAGTGATTTATTATACAAAGATATCATTGCTATTCCTCGCGTCAGATGGATGTTAGTGAATGCGTGGTTTATAGCGATGAAAAATCGTAATTATTTTCATCATTCTGTTATTTGAGAGTTATTCCTCGTCGCTTTTCGCAAAATCTAGTTTAGGTGTTCCGTTGGAGGTTCTTGTACAAGATCGGAATTAATTCCGGGTTTTCTCGTCAGTTCCTGAAAGTAATAATTTTATCAATGATTCAGTAACAATTGCTACACATATTTTAAAGTTAAGTTGTGAAATTAATTTAGTGGTATATTTTAAGTTACAATTGTAAAGAAATAATTGTTTAGATATTTATGCCGTCAATCGAGAATATTGATAGTCGATAATATTATATCGATAATATTATATATTATAATATATTTCAATAATCGACAGCCGATTATTTAATTTGATATCTTGCAAACTTACCCAAGGAGTTTTTTGATAGAGGATTACCAATGCATGATATTGGTGCATTTGTCGCATGTAAATAATAGTAATGGCGTAGAATGAGGATGAATGCTCCTGCTTGATCTCAGTTGGTTTATCAATTACAGAGTGAGTTTTTTTTATACGATACTGTGAATTTTAAGATTTTATAGTAATAGCAAATACGACGTTTAAACGTCAATCAGTGGGTGTTTTCTATTTGGTGACGTAAGTCACGTTTTGTTTTTGATCGGTCATGGAATACCAAGAAAAATAGATTTGTGTCGATTTGTTGACTAAATGGAAAGTCATCTATTATCCATCCATTATCTCTAATACAAGTCGTGATTTATCGTAAGAGATTTTTGGAGTTAATCCCATCTGTTAGTGAGTTGTGTGCTTTTAATCTGTTTTTGAGGTTACACGACACCTTTTTAGAATTCTGAATATATTGTGTTACTCTCTGATTATTCGTCTTAACTTTTTGATATGATTGTAAATAATAATTCTGACTTTATCCCAGTGTTTTGTCTTGATGATTTCAAAGATGCCTTTTTAACCCTGAGTCGTAGTAATTGCAATCGTAGTAATTGTATATAGGTTATGTTTAATATAATCCTTGCATTGCAAATATTAACAGGTTCCTTATGTCATAATTCGAATCATATTTAAATTTAATGTATGTGTAATTTTTGTTTTCTAGTTTTCTAACTAGCACAACTTGACAATGTCGTCTTCATTTATGATATTACGACGCAGTATCGCGACTTCCTGTGTTTGTAATGGAAAGCGAAATTTTCGCAAATTCTTATTATACGGTAAACGTGGTAGTCGCAACTTCAAACAACAACAAGCAAAAAAACCAGATCCTGACATACCAATAGATAGTAAGTTGCTAGTTTCAACACATAACATTTTGGAGTAGTACATTATCTTGATCTAAGTCAATATGATTTGATTTGATTTGTATATAAAATATATTTCCTATATGTCATAAATAAAGAGTAAAAGAGTTATAAGTGATGTAGAGAAAGATTAATTCATAGAAAAATTAGGAATATTATATAATATATTAATAAGTTACTGTAATAAATTACAGAAAGAGGTGTAAGGGATATTGGATACCAAGTTGGTAATAGATTTGTTCAAGTGCCAGAGATGATTCCTGAATTAATTGTTCCTTCATTAGAAGGTTTCACATTGAAACCATATGTATCATATAGAGTAGGAGAAATTAGAGAGCCTGAATTCACTGCTCAAGATTTGTTTGATGTAGTATATTCTAAAAAGGTAAAAGAAGATTTTGCAAGTGGTCAGTTGGATGAGAACGGAGAGCCTTTAAATCCTAGTGAATATGAAAAGCTTACGCCGCAGCAAGCCAAGGAGCAAGCTGAAAAAACGGGCTGTGATCTTTTCTCTGAAAAGAAACCATTGTAAGTTCTGCTAGATTTTTTAATTTATAACTAATTAAATATAATTTCTTTTATGGATATGTATCGTGTCAAAATAAAGAAAACTTCTCATGCTCGAAACTTGGATCTCAATCTGTATATGTTTTATTTAGAACTCGCATGTATACATATGTCGACAATTTTGCAATTTACAAAAAGTAACTACTTACTATCGTATATGACTGTTGAAGTGATAATATGTGCGCACTTTGCTAAGAACATGAAAAACGAAATTTATTACATTGTATATATATGTATAAGCAACCATTTTTTAGGTCAGTTTCTTTCTTTATTGTTTTTTCTTTGTGACAAATTGTCTGTAATGGCAGTCAGTGTTTGATAGCAAATAATTACTTCCGCAAAACGGATTGTAGTCTTTGTTTTTAAATAGATTACATATTTCTAAAATGATAGCTTACATATAAAACAAGTAATATCACATGTAATTGTCGCAGAATCTTCCGTCGAAATCGTATAGTTGTTTTGATAGACAGGTGAAATTAATTTATTGCTACCAAACTTCGTACTGGATTTCTATTTTACGCAATCCAAAAAGTTATATGAGTCCAGAAAAGACAGGCATAAGAATTCGCAACAATGCCGAAATTGATTTTCAATTCCTGAGATTCATAGATACCTTGCATTGATGTCCGTTTGCAGATAGTGGATTTCGTTTGCGATTAGGCTAACTTAACAGTTATGTCTCACTTATCAAAAGATTTTTGAGCGAAGTTTGATTGTTTCCTGTCGGATAAAAAATGGCGAAAAATTTGAATAGTAAAGTCGTTGTCAGAGTTGTGCGCGGCCGGTATTGCTTGCTACTGACTAGATCACTAGATTCTAATAATATATATATGTATATGTATACTGTTTTTAAAGTGCTGTATTCATATCAAATGTACAAACGGCTTCGTAATTATTATTGTTTATCGTCAATGTCTCCTAATTAATTATAATTACGCAAGAAGCTCATAAAACAGAGCTATCGAAATAGAAGATATTCTGTTTAGACGAAACCATATTTAGAGAATATCAGTGAATGATTCATGAAAGATACTCGTATAAAAGTAGTGCAGCTGTTAATACAGTGGCTATAAACGTTTCTAGAAAGAGATAACATATACAAAATGCAATCAACTTATGCTTATGTAGGAAATGATCATAGTAAATAATTTATTTAAACATCTTTACAGAATGCAGCACTTCTGACACATTAACTACTATTTACCACTAATATTATTGTTTTTCGTTATTATTTTCTCTATTTTCTATGGTCACCATTGTGAAGAGTGGAAGAGGAAAACATCTCTAATTTTGTACAATGGAACGTTCATTGAAAAAACATAACGAACAAGTTCTTTTTAACCCGTGTCGTGTTTCCACTCTTCAATTAAATTAATAGAAAAGCGAAAATGGCATACTACTTGGTGCTCCGCTGTCAAAAGAATTTTAATCCTATTTCAGTCGCTGTTATTCTTTATCGTCAATATTTCGTTTTTTTTTCTTATGTCTATAACGTATTTATAATATCTCGTCAATAACTTGAGCATTCGCATTTCTCTCACTCATTGGCAGTACAGAATTATATCCTCTAAGGATTTATATCGCGTAAATTCGTAATATTCCGTTATTCGTTTTATACATATGAGCGGTTATGGAAATGAACGAGCTCAAAGCCATCTAAGTCTATCTAAATCCGTCAATTAAAAACCCCACAGTTAACAATACTTAAAAAACTCACAGTTCTCTATCTCTCTCCTTCTTTTTTCCCTTCATATTCTCAATAGCGGAGTTTGTAAAGCAAGTCATATGCCATTTGCTCTTCAATTAAACTCGATTGGTGTTTTAGTTTGTTAATTATCAGTCTATGATATAATTGGATATTTGACTGGTAGAATCAGTCATTTTAATAAGGCAGGTACACGTGTTACTGCATGATAAAGATTCTTCTGCATGAGAACTCTTTTCTTTGGTATATATATATATATATATATATGTATCCTGTGTATACTCATGCAGATGTACAACATTGACAAGTATATTTTTGTGAAATGGAGCACAATAATGAATGATTTGTATAGAATATTATACGCAATTTTTAGCGCGTTAACCAAATCTTCGAGTATCAATGTGACAGACCAATATAAGTACAAATTTGTAAATCTTTGGCATTCAGTAACATGTACCATACATCTAATCGGAGATCTTGAGTATGTAAAGATATATAATTATTATAGATGAGTGAACGTTATTAAATTCTTCGTATACCTTAGCGTTTCTCTATCAAATGCAAAATGATATGCAACTATGTTAATAAAAGTTAACGTGGAAAGACTAGGGAGGGAACTGCTGAAATTTGATATAATAATTCAGCTGACTTTTCATACGCAAGATCTCGAGGCAATTACTAATAACGATAGGGCAGAAATTTATTCCATTGGATCCCCTACATTCTCGAAGATCGTTGAATGTGGATTGCTGGTGGCGGGCCACAAGAAACCACCTACACTGCCAGGTGGTAAGTAAGATGCACCTCCACTAAGACCCACCTAATGTTTCATATTGTATCAATTATTTAATATTCAGTATGAATAATTAATTTCTTTTCTATACTTTTGTATCTATATGCATGTATCCTTGGAGAAAATATGTGCCAAGCAAAATGATATGGAAGCATTGTGGGAGATGTAGACACTTCAATTTTATAATGAAATATTTTTTATGGATATTATATATATGTGTATATATAAATATAAAAAATATGCATGATTGCTTGATTATATTGATGCGAAAATGTAAAGATATAAAAATTTGAATTTTTATTTTATTAAGATATAATATTGTAAGAATATTTATCATATTGCATATAAATTGAATCAACTATACGATTGTACAGTAATATTGTCTAATTTTTTTCATATTGATTCCATATTGTTTCCAGTTTGAAGTGCGTTATAAGTTTGAATTGCTAACAAGATGGTATATAATCTTATATCAAGGATGGTTCATGCACAGTAAGGCAAATTAGAATAAAAGATAACTGCCAAATTAAAGAAAAATAATCATTTATTTGCATTTAACATAAATAATTGTGCTAATAAATCGCAGGTACTAAATAACATTGTAGGTACTAAATAACATTATGTACATTAGCTCACTATTGCAAATGTGGAAAGCATTTACAATAATGCTGAGACACTCTCAATAAAAAAAAATCTTATCTTCTATATTGAGTGAACTATGTACAAGGGTTTTCCAGTTTCATTTTCTACAGTGTCATTTTCTACAATGTCGATTAATTTACTTCCTCCAAATAGAGAGTGTCAAAATCACAGTCCAATTGTAAAAAGCGCTCCAATAACTGTACATATCGCTTCATTCGTACGTTTGCCTGATCTATCTATTTTTATTTCGGTAACTTTTTTTTATGAATTTACCTGCTGGCTCCATATAAGCGACCTCTCCGCCAACTGGCAATCCGCTGCCAAGCGGGATGGTAGACTCTTCCACCTCTCCTCGTCTCGCTTTCTATCTCTGTCGAAGTCTCTGTCGACGTGTCCTTGAGAGAGAGGCGGCAAAATCTGTGTACGTTGTGCCAGCTTGTAGCTGTCTTGCCTCGGTACGTGATCGGCACGTCTACTGGTGCTGCCGGCGGTGGAAACTGGGATCGGGGTCGGACTACCGCCGCCCTTGTGCCGGTGATATAAATTACGCTTTTGCTGCAGCATACGTTGCTGCACTAGAAGCTGCAGCTGTGTACCCGAGTCGCCGCGTATTTTAAATTGCTGTTGATTATCGGGCGGTGTGGACGGTGGTCTAAGATGGACTAAATCCAGGTGGCCTCGAGCTTTTCCCGAATCTGAAAACGATTAAATTATTGCATTATCGTAAATCATAAAGTTATGAACGTTGCCAAACAAATAAACAGACGTGACGTACCTTGAATACTTCTCTGCTTGGATGGTCTATCGCTGACACCTTGCTGACAGAATAATAATCTAGGTCCACCATCGGACGCTCTTCGTCCCTGAGAGACTCGGGATATTCGACCAGCAATTGGGGATGGACTCTTGGGTGGCGGTGGCGTGCAAGATGGTAAGCTGCTCGTGAAACAATTCGTTCCTGTATAATCTGGCGGACAGCCAGAATCGAAGCTAGACTCGAAGAGTTCCGATGACGAGCTACCGCTGCCGCCCGCCATAAACAAAGTTGTTCGACTGGGTGGATCAATAGGATCCATAAGCGGGTTATCAAAATGATGTTGATAATCACTTAATCTTCGATTGACTATCTGACTGTCAATTCGTTGACTGATATCGTGATCTAGGCCTAATCTATGCTCTTCAAGTTTGATCTGCGCCTCGCGCAATTCGTCTCCGCTTGGGCCTTCTTCTAAATCACCTTCAGCGCTGCAACAACCTTCATCGGTTGAAGAACTCGTCGAGCTGAATCTCTTTCCACCTCTGTTGCTATCTTCTCTTCCTCTGAAACAAGAAAGAGATTTTTGTCTCATTAACATTTGAAATAAAGATTTGTTCTGCCATTATGCTTTTTGCGATGACTGCGGACAAATACTTTATGTAGCAATGGATTCAAAAAGTATCAAGTATTCTCATCATTTCATCTTTTAGATTAGTCTGCTGTTAAATTGTAAAAAATATCATTATACATCATAAATTAATTGTGCCCTTCTCACGAGTTTCGTATTGATATGTTATTTATTCAACTATTTATTAGTAGCATAAAATTATATAAAATATAAAATATATTTGCAGGATAGTAGATTTTGTCAATCAAATGTGATTAATGCGAAAAATGAAATCATAAATGATATAAACATTTGTTCAAATAATAATGTGTTTTTTATTCATAATAAACAAAGTAAACTAAAATCAACTAAAATTATGGTTAAAAATCAGGATTTAGGGTAAAAGAAAGAAATAAGAAAATGAAATGAGGAGTTACCAAAAATAAAGCGACAGCAATGTGCTTCCAATCCAACCTGTCCTGACAAAATCTTCAATATGTGCGTCACCCATCAATAAAGTTCAACGTCCCACTAAGCTATCGCTGTAAATAAAAATTGATTGCATTAAGGCATTGTTCTTCCGATAATTTTCCGACTGGTAGGATTGGAAGTTACTAAATTGAAATCGGTATTTAAAATTAACTCCTTAAAAGAAAATACACATGATGGTGCTTAGTGTTAGTAATGTATGTCTACCTTGATTTAAATTTATCTTCTTTTGTTCTTGCAACTGTGGACCAGCAGGCATTATTAATGGTGCTGCTAACACGATGTTGTTTCAACCTTTCCAGCAGTAAGAAATAAATAGCAGCGTGATGGTCATAGCTGCTACTTCGTAAGGACTGTTAAAAGATAACATTCGTGTTTACATAATATAATAGAAGATATATCGAAACGTATATATAGTTACTATAGATGTATATATAGTTTGTAAAAATCTTTTGTTTTTCTGATTAGGACAATGCCAAAATTTTTTTTCTGAATATATATATCATATAAATATTATATGTATATATATTCCTAATTTAATGTAAGACAACAATGAAAGAATGTTTTCTTACCTCTCTAGTGCGACTAATGTCTATTCCTAAACTGTGCATGAGTCGAAGTATTTGTTCATTTGGTTCCTGAATGGATGACGATGGCCGCGTTACGATTACTGAACAAATGCTATCTGCCGTCCCCGCCATCCAGCGGTGCCTCTTGATTTGTGGAATGGTGTATCGTTTGGAAGGCTCCAGCACTAACATCTTACGTATTAGGCTTTCGCAATCTGCAACACAAATTTTGATATGTAAATGCGACGCAAATACTAAACAGAATGTGTATACAGATTTTGTATATAATCACCTGTGCTCATAAAATAAGGAATTCTAAATCTGCCGCTTAGCACACGATCTCTTAATGACTGAAGAGTTGATCCATCGAAGGGCAGTGCACCGCACACTAACACGTACAATACAACGCCCAAGCTCTACAAGAACGAGTTTTTTATTTCGAATCAATGTAAATTCATTTGGCTGTTTTGAATTTTTATTACATCGTTATGCGAAACCTTACCCATACGTCGATTTCCGGTCCGGCATAATGTTTCCCACGAAAGACCTCGGGAGCAGCGTAGGGAGGACTACCGCACCACGTACTCAATCGTTCTCCCGGGGCAAATCTGTTACTGAAGCCGAAATCGGCAATTTTCACATTCATCTGAGCATCGAGAAGCAAGTTCTCCGCTTTCAGATCACGATGTGCCACACCCGTCACATGGCAGTACTCGACTGCGGAGAGTATTTGAGCGAATGTCGCACGTGCCCTGGGTTCTCCCATTCTTCCATATCGCGCTATGTAGTCGAATATCTCACCTTTGCTCGCGTACTCGCACACCTACAATAGCGATGAAAAATGCATTTTATTTGACAAGAGAAAAAGAAACGGTTGCAATTTTTCGTTGTAATAAAATTCTCTAAATTCTTTGGAGCGAAATCTCACTTTAAAGAATAAAAATTGCCAATCTTGAAAAAGCGTAATTCAATTTTCAATCTTTAATGGTGAGATTTCACTCTTCAGGGAGAGCACTCTCTTTTGAGATTTCTACGGATATTTTCTTCAAAGAAACTATGCGGTTTGTGGGTCTTGTCTCCGTGTCTTGATACATCATTAAATTCCAATGTTAAATTCTATGTGAATGCTTCACTAGGACGAGAAACAACCTGATATTCAGTATAATATTCACGAAACGTTAGTATTTAATGTGTCAAGACACGGAGATAACTCACAAATTGCCTTGCATTTTTGAATTTTGTGCTTACCATGTAAATCATGTTCTTCGTCTCCATAACTTGATATAATTTGACGATATGAGGATGTTCCAGCTGCTTCATAATTTCAACCTCTCTATAAACTTTCTCTAGATTAGTAGGATCTAATTGGGTTTTGTCGATTATCTTAATAGCCACCTAGAAAAGAATACGTATAGTAATAATGGCAATTTCTTTCTTTCTTTTTTTTTTGAAATAACGTCGCTTAAAAAATATCGGGAAGCGCGTACCTCTGTTTTCGTAATTCGATGTCTAGCCAGTTTTACTACGGCAAAATTACCTTTGCCGATCGTGCCTTCGATGTCGTAAAATCCAACGCGAATTTGCTTTTTACCCTGTGTCGATCCAGTATCCATGTTTAAATATCTCGTTCAACTTGCACGCTCTTACGAATTAATTCTTCCCACCAATCTCTTCGCTAATCTACAATAATAGGAGCGCACGGCTTTAGAAGAGAAGCACTTCTAGTTTCTAATAGTTTCATAAAATGGTTTCAGATGTAAAATGGCTTGGTATAAAATAAGAAGCGTATTATTAAAATTTTTGTGTATTAACCCTTAAATACCATTACGGGAACAACACAATGTAGTGGACACTACATGTTATGGCACACCCAACCCGATTCAATTATTTATAACTTTCATAAAATTATTACAAATAAATATATTATGAAAATTCACAAAAATGAATATATTATAAAAAAATTATTTTTAATCAAAATGTCAGACATTAAAAAATATAAATAATGATACAAAGAAAAAATGTATATATATCTTTATTAATTAAAAAAGTTATAAGCAGTAGAAAAGCATTGAAAAAGAGAAGTTAAGTAGATATGTCATACCGAAAAATTTAAGAATTAAGAATAAAAATGATGAAACTAAGGAATTGTAATAAAATAACAATAACAAAAGTATATTCAATACGATATCTATATATTGTTGGAGCGAAGAGTCATAAAATGTGAAAATCGAAATGTGATCGTTCACATAGAAATTCTTTCGAGAAGCTTGTTACTCATGTCATCATTTGTGCAACTTTTAATAGCCGGTCTTTCACCAAGCTTTTATCAGTACCGTCTGAAACGTCGATTTTTGTCCACGGCCCTTTGTGACTTTCCGCTCTCGTGCACTGTAGAGCTTTTTTTTATGTATTTGTGTCTGTGCAAGCAATTATACGCAAGCGCAGGCTTCGATGAAAATTCATAAAGATCCACTTCGAAAAGTCAAATCTGACGGATCAGATTTTTGCGAGCCGTAATTGCTTTCGTTGTCGCGCGCGAGTTTTTACGCAAACATCAATATCTCCTGCCTCGCTCTCGAGGTATCTCAGACGAGATATCGGCGAACGTGCGTCTAACTTATGATAATTATCACGCGTATGCCGCTGACGCGAGTTGACAAGGCCGATCAGCCGTCGAAGGCGATGCGATGTATCCCGGAAGAAAAGATGTATCGCGGACAAAAAAAAAGGAGAAAAAACAAAGGCGAAAGAAAGTGTGTGAAAGAAAGAAAATGAGAGCGACGGACGATCTCAAGGAGAGCGCCTCATGTCAAGGATTCGCCGCGAATCCCGACAGAGTACAAAGTCCCGCCCGCAACAAGTACAACAGAAATCCTCGGCTGACGTCACGGATCGACAACGACCTCCTACCCATCGAGAGAGACCCGCCGATCGATCGCCGTCGATACTCCTCGATAGGGAGAACCCCGCGCGGTCGGACGAGGTCGCCGACGTCAGGACGCGGACACGGACGCGGACGCGAAATCCCGCTCGGACGAGTACCGCGCCGATCTCTTACAGTCGAGGGGATGTATACGCGATATCGAGGGATGGATTTCTCTTCTCTCGAGTCGCTCACCTACCTTGGCTCGGGAATTACCGGTGGGCCGCCTCGAGGATCTCCCGATGAGCGCGCGAAGCGAGACAGGCGGAATTGACAGCGACGAAGACGATGAGGAGACGGTAGTGACGGTACTCCAGAGGACCCATCGGTGAGGATGCGCCGGACGTCGTGGCGCGCGCGCCCCGCCAGATATCCGGAGAGATCCCTCAAACACAGGGATATTTGCGAGTGTCCCCCGTGAGTCCAATATCCACTGGTGTCCACCACCGTGAGCGGACGGAGCGTAAGCGGAGCGGTGCCTACGCGCGCGCGACTCAGCGTAGGAGCTCCGCACGGCGCGGCGGTTCGATAACGACTGACCGGCGGCCATGTTACCACCCCCCCGTGCGCTGCTCCGGCTCGGCGGCCGACCGCCGACGACGACGGTGTCGGCGCCCTCGGCCCTCGCCGCCCCCTCGTACACCGTACCGTCGCCCCGGCCATTCTTAGCGAACCATCCCTCTCTTCGCTTCCTCTCTCGATCTCTCCCTCTCAGCTCTCTCTCCCCCTCTCGCTCCCACGACTCGTCCCCCTCCTTCCCTTCCTCTTCTCTTCTCTTCTGCCCCTCGCTCCTCACCTCACCCCCCCACGCCCGCCACCCTCTGTCCTCCCGCTGCTCCCACGTAACCTACGTCGGTGCACCCGACGCCCACCACTACCGATTACTACCGTGAGCGCTCGCGCCCGTTATCTTCGACAATTGACGTCACGTACGTATACGTGCCCGGTGTGTCTGTCTCATCGTTAATTGCTCCTCGATGCAATTGCACGACGATGTAGCGACGCTCTGCGTCGGCACGTGACCGGTCCGAGCGCTGCGACCGTGATACGCACTCGGACATTTAAGTATGGAATAGCGAAACGGCAAGGGCGTATATCGCCGCTTTCTCCGATGACCTAAGTCGGGGGCACTTTGCATAAAGTAAATTGCATAATGCCTCGGTCGCCGCGTGTCGACTCTGTCGGGTTCACGTCGGGGATCGAAAACTCGGTATACGGTCGTCCGTTTATTTACCTTACAACCTGGGTCGAACAGTCGGAATTACGCTCGTGCGATTACGATTATTTAGCGAATCTTCGCGACGAGAAACTCTTCCTCGTCAAAGCGAAAAAGTGGACTTTCTTTTGAGTAAGACGCGATATATTTCGGCGCGATGTTCTCGCATGTACTGCTAATCACTGTTCTCGGTCTCGTCGTTTTGCTCTCGAGCGATATTCCTCTTCTCTTATTTATCTCGCCTCTTAAGGGGTCTTCGCATGATCGACGATTACTGTTGCTACTCAACGGTATCGATAGTGAAACCTCGAGCGGCTGTCATTAAAACGTGAAAGTCAGAGAAATTCTGGAACACTCTCTAAATAATCTTCGTATTATTCTAATCATTGAATTATAGGTATAGGTTGTACCTATCATTTTTTTGTGGTTTCGAAAGTTTTTACTGGACGCAAAACGGACTAACAATCGATCACAAGTCGGTTAAAAAGACGATCGTTAAAATGCAAGTTAAAGCTTCGGCCTTCTTCTATTTCTATCTTATTTTAATTGACGAATTGTAAGTACATTGTACACTTATACTTACATAGCGGTTTTCTCAAACCTTACACTGCAATTGAACGGATGTATTTATTTCACGCAAAACAGACCAATAAAAGATCGATCACAAGTCGGTTAAAGAGACGGTCGTTAAAATATAAGCTGGAGCTTCGGCCTTCTTCTATTTAACATATCGACTGCCACGTCATTCATATACCAATGACGCACAATTTCATGAAAAATTCCTTTGCTGAAAGAAAAGTATTTTATATTTATAATTATATATTTGTATGGTAATGCAAAATAATGAGGTACTACATTTTTATTATTGTTATGATAAATTGCTTAGTAATGATAATTTCTAGTTTTATTTAAAAAATACACGGTTGATACCGAAAATGACTGTAAATTACAAATTAAATTGTAGTAATTGCAACAATTTTTTTCGTTCTTTTCGTCATAAAACATTATGAATTCTGTTAATATTTTTTAATCTAAATTAATTTTTTATATTAAAAAAGAATTAGATAGAAAACGATAGAAAACGAATTAAAAGAATTAGAAAGAAGAATAGATAGAAGATTCTTAGAAAAAAGAATTAGATAGAAAATGATAGAAAACGTGTTTTTTTCGGAGTCTCTTTTTTTTGATAATAGGTGTGATAATATATGTATATATGAATGACGTGGCAATCGACGTGATAATCATTCTCGACTCTAATACATATGTAGCTGAGAGACAGGTACAACAGCTTGCGTATGTAAACGCAAGTTGTGTAGCTCTCGAGCGAAATCTTTTAGGTCCCATTAGATCACGGTCATATCTATCTGAGATAAAATTTTAGATGACATCAGAAACGATCGATTCTAGATTGATCGTGGCGTGCGCAAACGAAAATAAAATCGAAGGTGCTGGGACACTCTTTGCATGTATAGTCACGTGGTCATACACTCGCGCGTATTGATAGTGTCATAAATTCATATTGACAACAAGCTGAGAATAACAGCGATTTACGTGGGTGGTTCATTATTTCTTCCGTAATCTACCGAATAGGGCAAAGGTATTTCGAACTGAGGAAAACGGACATGAATTCGATCGACATTATAATCCTCGTGCCGATGGTCGAGTCCGTTGAGACTAGACTAGTCCGTTGCCATGTCTGAAAGAAAAGAGTACATACGTACATTGTTAGAAATTTCATGAAAATTAATACACTTTTACACAATTTAAATTCAGTTCCATAAAATTACATTAAATTTAATGTATTTATAACAGAAAAGCATATTTGTTTACATGAACATAAAATTCAGTGTATTTTTTATAAAACTTTATGAAATTTAATGTACACGTTCATTATATGTAAGTAACTACTGTAACTTAATTTTCAGTTAAATCATTCATTATTTTTAATTTCGTTCATAACCACGAGCTTCATTTACATGTAAAGAAAACATTTTAAACAGTGTATATATTTTTTTAAAAGGCGAGAGAAGGTACAATTTTTTGATGCATTAAATGTAGGTATTTAATAAAATAAAACTTCTGAAACGTTTTTTTATTATTTTCTCTTTATTATTTTTATTATTTTCTCAAACCTTTACAGTGGAATTTAATTCTAAAGAGTGACAGAACGACAATTGAGTTAATGTTGAAAAAAAGTGGCTCAATTGTCAATTTTTAAAAAATTTCACTCTTTAAAGTTAGATTCCACTCTTCAAAGATTTTAAAGAATATAATTCTTACTATAATAAAACGGAATTTTAGTCACAGTTCTTATTAATATTGTACAATTCTTAATAATATAATTTTATAAATATGAAATTTTAATTCATGCGATCAACAAAGGAGTTTTACGACTTCAAAAAGACTACATGTATTCTTAAAAGAGACTGGTTTCTAGTCGAGACCGAAATGGACATTGCGATAATACGAATATAAGCGTCGTTCGACGGAGCGAGACGGCTGTTGCAGATGCACGCGTTGCCACATCATACGCGGCCGATTTTTCCCTTTTCATAACGCCGATTTCACCAGCAAGGATGTAATTGCACAAAGGACGTTTTGCATAAAAAGGTATAAGCGGGCTTAGGAGCAGCGTAAAGTTTCTCTCATCGACCTTCGAACCAGGAACGGATTAATCAAATTCATTCAGGTCATATTCTACGAGGAGGATCAATATTTATAAGCGCGAGACTAAAGGCGTGGACACAGTTGTGGCAGAGTTTAGTGTTTCATTTGCGTTTATACACTTAATGAATTATTTATCGAGAGGCGTAAATGCAATTATTGCGATTATTTACATTTTTCGCATGCATATTTAATTAAGTAATTCATCGGGGTTAACGTCGATAAAAAAATTACAAGCGAACCGTGAAGGTTGAGTGGATACTCAAGGCGAAGAGGAGTACGATTTATGCTCATTTTCACCAATGTAGTTTAACTTTAATCTCGGTTCAATTTACTCTTCCAGTTTTTCTAATCTTTAGAACTAGAAAAAAATGAAGAGTAAGTTGAACCGAGATTAAAGTTAATCTGTAGTGGTGGAAATTGACACACGTGGATTAACAAGGCATTCCTCTTTTCGTCAATCCCTGAGTTGTTTCGTGGAAGATTGGTAATTCGTGACAGTCGCGCCAACAAATGATTCTTTCTGTTTGAACTAATTGACGTCAACGGACCTCTTCTCTCTCTTTTGTGACGTGCGTGTATGTACGCCGCGTGCGGATTCACGATCTACAAACACCGCAGAATGAATCGTCTGCTTTGAATATGCACAATACCTTTGATACAGTGTATTATTTCTTCTAGGAAACGCAAGGGCCATTCTGTATGTGTTCCGCTTCTTCAAGGATGATAATTAACTGCTTGGAACAAAGGATTGCACGAGGCATCGTCCCTCGTACGTTACTTAATGAGATATCGTGTTAAGTAGATGCGATCGTGAATTATAGTCAGATTTGCGTTCCGACTGATAATCAGAAATTCATGCCCTTTGTATGCAGCACGTTATATCTTTCGAGAGTATAAAATATAATCTGTCAAAAATGTAACTATTATTAAAAGTAACTGTTATTAAAATGTACAGTTATAGGTTATTATTGGGATCTTTTTATTTGCATTAAAAAAGATAAACGTTTTTCCTAAGTAAAAAGATATTCGTAAGTTTTCAAATGATTGAATGCACTTCTTACAAGACTACTTCAAATAATTCCAAATCTGTTTCAAATTCTTACGAAAAGGATGTTCGTAAATTTTTACACCAAACATATATTTTTTTAATGGAATTTTTAATTATTCTAATTAATAATTCCAAATAATTCCATTTCAATCAAAAATAATTATTATTAAAATATACTTACATTAAAGTTATTAAATTATTAGGATCCTTAATAAATCGTTTATTATTAATCCTTGTCTACATTGTGTCTACTAATAAAAAGGGTAAATATTTTTCCAGACAAGACGCTTTTAAATGACTATATAAACGTACTTTTTCTACGAGACTATGTTAAATCATTTCCAAATCTACAGATCTCAAAAATATTGTTTTATATCGAACATTATCTGAATACGTCAGAATTATTGTTATGTATTTATAGTATTATTATTATTATTATTATTATTATTATTATTATTATTATTATATAGCTATATAAGCGCTCTTTTCCACGATGTTACGTGATACGCAATATTAATGGAATACGTTTTGCGTCTATCTCGTTAAATTCACAGGTGTTCTTCTCTGTTACAAATCGAATGTAACGCGATCGTGCGGAAGAATCGTTTCACCGTTTTAACGACTGATCGTTGAAATTATAGTGAGCGCGGAGGCGGAACGCAATATAGTGCAGCGATCAACGACTGTCTACGAAATCGAACAAAATTGCGCATGTGAATATCGTGCTCGGTTTCAAGTATCTCATTGCGTAATTATTTCTTTGGTCATTACAAACATGCGTAAAAAAACAATGTGGTTTATTAACAATTGTTTATCATTTAATTGCAATTTTTTATTCTAACAAAAAAATATTTTATACTCCTCGTGTATTTTAAAGATTATCTACTAATAAAATTCCGGATTACGAAAAGCAAGGCAATGAAGAATTACTGTGAATAAATATTCTTGCAATTCATTCAGTTCATTAGCAGCATGGTTATCTCAAATCAAGCGAATTCTGTCCGAAGCATAATTATTTAACCCCTTTAATGAAATAATTGCGCTAAATAATTGCTTGGAACAGATGCGCGCTGTAGGTTGCCTTCGGATCCTCTTTCTACCGATCGACCAGTTCAGTGGAACGGTTCAAAGATTAAGGCTAATTGATGACGACCACGTCTGGTTTTAATCGGTGCCCCTACACATAATTTCTTTTCTTTTTTTTTTAGAAAACTGACGTCAATCGCAGGCGTTTTTGTCAGGGCCTTCAAATGCATCGTCAACATTGCAAATTTTGCGTGTATCTCCTATATTTTTACTTTTTTTATAAAAGAGAATCGTGGCGATTTTTATAAACACACAAAAGCGCTATTTCTAGACGATATATTCCTAAAATAAGTTTCGTAGACATCGGTTATTCCAAAAGTTCTTCTTACTTGAATCTCAGTTGTACCCTAGTTTGCCCTTCTAGTCGTTTAGTATATTTCGAGATACACTTTTTTTAAGAATTTCGAAAATTCTATTTACTTGCAAATGCATCGTATAATTTTCGAGGATTTATATAGAACGTCGACCCACCTTTCTTGGAAGGCAACTGAAGTTAAACGTTCTCTATATATCTTTTAAAGCTTTCTTTACTCGTGGAATTTCTATTGAATACAATATAATGTATTACTTTAAATTTCTCTTATGTATAAAAAGTTTATGCCAACATTGTACAATTTTTCCTAAAGCTTATAATATCAACGACAAATTATTTTATAACCGAGATTTTTAAATATATTGAATATGTGTTATATTGCATTCCTTGATTCATCAATATTTTATCCCATGACAAAAAATAACGTTTTAGTTATTATGAACGGGAATAATGTTTTGCATAATGTATATATACTTATATATATATATATATATATATATATATACATATATAATTTATTTATGGAAATTTATTCCTATTTAAAATTAAATATATTTGTATCTTCGATACAACTTAAAATAACCTGTATTTGTTAAGTTTGACGTCACGAGATATTTGAATCGATCATAAAAGAAACGCGTCGTGAAAGAAACATCAAAAAATATATATTAAAAAATTAATACTTCTCCAATAAATGTGTAATGTCAAATCTGGGAATAAAACGGCAATTAATATCTGCTACAATCTATTTCCAATTATTTTTATAACATATAAAAAGACAAGGAAGACTTTTTAAATTATGATAATGATTTTCTCTTCCGACACGTGTCCTCGATGTGACGGGTTCTCGGAATCCGATCTTTATTCAAATATATCCGGAATTTATTCAAAGGACATTCTGACAATATTAATTGCGTGGTAACTCATCCTTTACTCATCTACTTCCTACATCATGATGTATACGCATTCTCTTGTCATAGGTCATACCCGAGACAGTCTTTCCGTCCCGAGCGGACATCCTTCGGAATCTTCATGGTCGGATGGAATCGATACCACCGTCAAGGCAAGGTCGGGAAGGAGAGAGCTGCTTCCTCGTCGTCGTCGTCACTGTCGTCACGAAAGGATGTTCGTGAGCAAGTCTGGCGAATGTAATACTAGTCGACATATGCGAGAGACTTGAGTCTTGTGATCTCTCCTTTTATCTCTCTCGTTTCTCTCTCTCTCTCTTTCTCTCTCTCTTGCTTTTCTTCGACAGGTCTTGCACCACCTACGCATTTCTGCTTGTCGTAGGTCGGATTCGGCTTGATTTCGCGCTCGCACGCGAGCGACTTCGGTAAATCAATAGGGCGATGTTGCGGCAGAATCCGTCGATTTTTGACGCTCCGAGAAGTTTCATGCGGAAGTAACGTAAAGGTTAGATAGAGAAAAGAGACAGAAAAATTTGTCCTACTTTTATATCTATTGCCTCTGAGACTTCTGCTACGGATACTACCGGACGTTCCGAAGAGCATCGACATGGAAAGTTGACGTGAAACGTGAAATGTACGTATCGGTCAATTTCTTATTTATATTTTCAATTATAGTAACACTTTTCTCATCAATACTGTACTGGTAATAGTACTGTCAAGGAAAATTATCGCAAGTTCGAAAAATATCCAGTCGCAAGAAAGAGAAACTCAATAAATATGTAAAAAATATCCATATTTTTAATTATAATAACACTTGTCTCATCAGTATTACGCCGGTCCTAATAGACAAAAAAGTTATCACAAGTTCGAAAGATGTTTAGCCAACAGAAAGAGGAAATTGATGAAAACGAAAAAGCTAGCAACAGGATGGAAGAACGTCGAGGAATTTCAATAGGATTTCTCAACTAACTTCGTTGGCTGCTTGCTCGGTTCAATTACATTCACTTCGAAGTAAAATCCAGGAAAAGAAGGCACCACATATGTTCAAGAGCGCGTGCTCAACGTTCATACAACAATTCCGCCTTTCATCATCGATTATGCAATTGAGTGCCGCGGTGGTTATCCGTTTCTTTTTCATCACACCATCCAATAATGAGCCTTTCTGACAAACCGCCTTTGTTCGCTCGAAATTAAATTTCTATTCTCGTAGAGAGTACGACAGCTATCAGTTTCTAGCTCGAACGAAAACGAAACGAGATAAATTTCTCGTGATCGTCGAAAGATACAATTAATGGCGAATAATAGTAATTATATAAAGAAATCGGTAGTAAAATAATATTAATAAAAAGAACTTGAAATACAATTTTTTACGATTCTACTTGACGTCACGATGAGGCAAAATAGTAAACGGAGGAAGTAGTTACCTCAATCATAAAACTATGATGAGATGATAAAGTAAACTGTCGTTACAGTCAATATTTACACGATAAGATATTAATTACTATACCAGCGAGAGATCT